>NC_081436.1:56966877-57266877 GCF_949786415.1 Peromyscus eremicus
TAGTTCTCCAGAACTCGTGTAACTATCTGGTGGGAGTATGCACCTGGAGCCACAGAACTGGGGACTGGATGTCCAGATTTAAAGAAACTTAGCTGTTACTCTTCCTCTCTTCTTTTTTTTTTTTTTTTTTTTTTTTGGTTTTTCGAGACAGGGTTTCTCTGTGTAGCTTTTGCGCCTTTCCTGGAACTCACTTGGTAGTCCAGGCTGGCCTCGAACTCACAGAGATCCGCCTGGCTCTGCCTCCCAAGTGCTGGGATTAAAGGCGTGCGCCACCACCGCCCGGCCTCTTCCTCTCTTCTAACCTAGTCTGTGAGACTCAGTTTCAGCAAAAGACCCCTTATCAACCTAAAGGTGATGTGAAGAAAGATAATAACATCAATGCATGCTCACACACATGTACCTATACTAAAAAGTACATACAATACACTGCACACACAAACAGTACATCATACACACAACTAATATGTGTGTGTGCACATGTGTGTGTGTATGTATGTATATTTATCACCTTTCCCAAACTATGACAGGATATAACCATCATACTATCCAAGTGTTATCTAGTTTTACAATCTAAATGTAAATGGTAAGGATGTTAAACCGATTTAAACATCCTCTTAATGAAAGTACAGGGACTCAACAATCGAACAGAAGAGAGTCTGAACCTATTGGTTAATTTTAAAATTAATCTAAATTCTTCATCTTTTAAATATTTGGTGCTGCTTGTAGTTTCCACACATTCCAGAAAGGACAAAAAATTAAAAAAATATATAAAAAAACAAAAACATAGCTGTGGTTCTATTTATAGTTCATTTCACTCATCCATGGCCAGGAAAGATTGAAAGCACCACTAAGTCTTATTTCTTTAAGATAATTTCTTGGAGAATTATAAATATTTAGCTAAACACAGAAATGTTCATTTGAATGTTTTAAATATGCTCACATAGAAACCAAGTCTGGATTTGGTTGATCATATTTTTAAAACTTTGCCACACTAATAATCCTTCAAGTAAATTTTGTCATTCCTGCACCAAGTTACTTATTCAGCAATTCATTATATAAATATATAGTCAATGTTTGCTGCATGGCAGACATTGAACTTGATGTTAAGGAAATAAGGAGTGGAAAGAACAGATCTGAATATTCCTGGAGTTTATAGCTCATTGAAGAAAACAAATATTAAACAAAGAAAAGTGAAATAGAGCCATGAAATATTAGGTAAATAATAGAGTAAGGGATTGGAGAGTTTGCCTCATCAGTTAAGAATAGTGGCTGCTCTTCTAGCAGACCCTGATTCAATTCTTAGCACCCACATTGTACCTTAGAACCATCTTTAACTCTAATTCCAAGGTATCTGATGCCTTTTTATGGCCTCCATGTGCACCAGACACACACGTGGTATGAAGATATACATGCAGGCAAAACACCTAGACACATAAAATAACAAAATAGCAATCAAAAGAATTAAAAATAAAAGAGTAAGATGCACAAATGCCTCTTATCACTTATAGTCACTACAGGCATTTTCTCCTCTAGTCCTTGTGTACCAAACCACAGAAATTCATTGCCTAGAGTGAACCCATTTTTATCCAGCCTCACATTAGTACAAATGAGAAACCATTTGTTCGGCAGCACTCAATTCTCTCATAGGCTTCAAAAAGTGTTTTGGGTATTGAGTTTTCCATTTATTTCCCACATAGTCAAGATAATTCTCATCCGAAAACAAGATGAAAAACATCAAATCAAAATATGCTTTTGACCAGGTAAGGCTGGTGGCTGTTTTTTGGTAAGCTGTCTAATTTTCTTTTTGAATTTGAATGTTGTCTATATCTCAGTAATTTTGCACCTTTATTCTCCTCTGTGTGGTCCACTTTGTCACCTGCCACCATCTGTTTCCTTCCCGGTGATTTCACTCTCACTAGCTTCTCTGGCTGTTTAGACCCGCCTCCCTGTTTCTAAACATGTATCTCGATGTGTGGCATGATCTTCACCCTTCTCCCAGTCGCCTTCCCCAGCTAAACCCTTCTAGCTGGCAGACAAGCCCTTTGAAACTTCATATCTAGTTTCTCATGCTACTGACATGTTCTTTTTTTGGCATACAAATGTCAACAGGTAGGCTCAAGTGGAAAGAAGCATGAAAGGTTAATTCCCCAATATCAGTATCAACTATAGGAAATGCACTTGCAGAGTATCAGCTAAGTGGAGCCCCTCGAATCAATTGTGGTCTGTGACATCTACTAAATTAGAAGGTTTCTATCACAAGGAATACAAAATCAGGCTCTTCCAATGGCATGGCTCACCGGGTAGAGAGCAGAGAACATCCACACATAAGAGCTTTTCAAACATAGGAAGCCAGTGTTAACACTGTAAAGGTTTAATCAAAGAATAAAAAGTTGGTGCCAAAATTTAATGGAGCATTATCAAACAATTATTTATTCTAAATGCCTTTTAAGACTTAATCAGCTGAGGACACGCCTCAGTTGTAGAGTACTCGACTAGCATGCACAGGGCCCTGCCTTTGATCTCTAGCCCTACAAATATGTAATAAAGACATAGCCAAGATTTTTCTGTCACCATTATAATAAAATACATTTTAAATTATAACTGTGTCTAACAGGAAAAGGAATTTCTAATTGTTCTATCATCATCTATCTATCTTCTCTTTATCTATCTATCTATCTATCTATCTATCTATCTATCTATCTATCATCTATCTATATCTATATATCATCTATCTATTTATCTATCTATCTATCTATCTATCTATCTATCTATCTATCATCTATCTATCTATCATCTATCTATCTATCTAATTAGTCAGCAACTTTGCCTGTGGAAGAGAAGCTGTATGATAGATTTTGTAAAACATGGATCCTTTTAAGGAGATTGTAAAGTAATTTATGAGACGTGTATTTTTTTACTCATTGATATTTTGTGACTGATATTCCTATGATAAAATAATTAGATTGAAAGACAGAAACATAGAAATATGTGCAGTTTTATTTGACATTGGAGCCTTGAGAAATCAAGGCCCAAAGAAAGAGATAAATGTGCATTTTATAGAGAGCCATGCAGAGGTGTGATTGGAGGAAAAAGACAAAAGGATTAAGGGAGAGCTGTCTCTTGGCTTCTCCCCCATGTCCCTGTTCACTCCTTTGCTCTTGGAATGGGAAAGACCTTCTAATATGAGAATCTGATGACGTGATGTAAAAGGCTCAAGTACACTTTTCTGGCTGACTTCAGGGGTAATGGCAGGTCAGAGCAACACCTTCCTGCTTCTGCTACTTTCTCATATGGCAAGTTACCATATTTTGGAGTAGTATTTCCTTACTCTTATCAAAATAGTAATGTATTTATTATTGGAAATAAATGAAATAGAGAACTACTTTTCTTCCTTCAAAGTTTTTTCTTCCCAAAATTTTTCTCTGGGTGCTATAATTCCTAAAAGATTTTTTTTGAATTGGGAAGGCACAAATAAACACAATGAAAGCTTTCCTTCCTTCCTTCCTTCCTTCCTTCCTTCCTTCCTTCCTTCCTTCCTTCCTTTCTTCCTTCCTTTTTGTCACATGATCTTAGTGCTTGTGATGGTTTAATGAGAAGGGCTGCCATAGGCTCATATGTTTGAATTCTTGGTCCACAGTTGGTGGAACTTTTTGGGAAGGATTAGGAGGTATGACCATGTTGGAGAAGGTATGCCACTGGGAATGAGCTTTGTAGTTTCAAAAGTCCATGTCATTCCAGTTGGCGCTCTCTCTGCCTAGTGCTTACAGGTGAGATGTAAGCTCTCAGCTCCTTCTCTTATCCATGCTTGCCTGCCTGCTGCCATGCTCACTGCCATAATGGTTGTGGATTTTACCCTCTGAAAATTGTAAGCCCCAATAAAGTTTTTCTTCGATAATTTGCTTTGATCATGAAGTGACTTCACATTAATAGAAAACTAAGGAACTGTATAAGTAAGGCTGGTCTTGAACTCTCAATTCCTGTTCTCCGAGAACTGGATGCCAGATATGTGCCACCACATCTGGCTAAAAATATTTTCTTTGTAAAAGATTGATAAGAATTTGCATGTATGAACATTAATTTATTTAAACTCATATTTAGAAGAATGGCCATTTGAAGCCACCTGTAATAATCTATATGTGTCCAGAAGACAGAGGTACATACAGGAATGTGATGATGAACCAGGCATGGGTTCAGTGTTCGGAAATGAACTAATTAGACCTATGATTCCTAGTAGTGAAGACCTTGTCAGAAGGATTAATAAAGATCCCAATCCACAGATTTTAATAGCTTAGGTGAACACAGTTATCTATGAATTAGACACAAAGAATATTTATCATGTGCCTTTCTATAAAGGAGACATGATATGATAGAACGGACAAACTACTGAACAATATTATTTCAACTAAGAACATTTTTGTTTACAAAAGACAACCAAAAACTACAGAACATCTTACATCTCTTACCTTGCTTTATTAATTTGTTGTTATAACACCATTACTGTTGGCACAAGTTACCATACATAATAGTTTAAGGCCACACACTTATTATCTGAAGATTCTAGAGATCAGAAGTTCACAGTGTGTCTTATGGTGCTAAAATCCAGATGGCAATGGAGTTGCAGTCCTGGAGGATCCAGAAACAACCTCGTTCCTGTGTTCTCCAGCTTCTAGAGTCAGCCTGCAGTTCTTGGGTTCTAGCCCATCACTCTGACTTCTGCTCCTGTCGTTAGCTCTCCTTTGAATCTCTTGTTAGGACCACTGTAATTCGATGCAGCCCAGTTACCATGGTAACATGATAACTTCTGCACTTGGAGAACTTTACATCTCTTCTGTTACTACACATTTTAGGAATTATGAAATGGCCATATTTAGGGATAATAAAATGTCTATAGATATATCTCTCTGGTTCTATTGTCTAGTCTAAAAGAGATTAACTACATGGATTCAAGGCAACTTCTTAGATTAGTATGACCTATCTCAATAGATATTTTGATGAACATTGGCAAGCAAACAGTTTTAAGCTTTGCTTATTATTGGTAGCTGAAATATAGTCTATTCTGTTTCACTATAAGCAGACCTAATAATTGTGCCTTGCAAAAAAACAGGTGGTACCTGTGGTGGAAACTGATGATTTTAAATATGCACTTGGAGAAGGTCACCATCCTTTGAACAGAGATGTCCAGTCAGAGCTACTAATTCAGTTCTGCTTTTTAGAACAAGAAAAGTTGGCAGTAAAGACCAGATTTTTCTTATCATACAATAAAACATGCAAAATTTTAATTTTTCTTGTTTTTTTTTCAAGACAGGGTTTCTCTGTATAGTTTTGGTGCCTGTCCTGGATCTGTAGAACAGGCTAGCCTCAGATTCACAGGGATCCACTTGGCTCTGCCTCCCGAGTACTGGGATTAAAGGTGTGCGCCACTGTCACTCAGCTGCAAGATTTTAATTTATAGATTAAAAAATATACATAGTATACCTATATGCATTAAAATTCTCAGAAAATCAATTTAACTCATGCAAAAATTTAATTAAAGATCTTCCATGAAAAAAATGCTTGCAAAATATGCCCCATATGGAAATAAACTTATTTAAACATTTAGGAATGGTTGTCCAAAATGATGATGAGGGTCATTTTGCCTAGGCACACAACGTTCATATGAACAATGCCCAGGTTATGTGGAAAAATGGACTTTGCCATCAGCACATGGGAAAAACTTAACATCTCTTCTATACTGTAAAACATAAAATGATGAGGCCAAGTAAAATAATCTCAAATCTCCAGTACATAAAAAAATATCAGGGTGCATTCACATTTTATTACTAAGACAGAAAAGGCTGTTTTGATGACTCAGGTTACATAGCTTACAGGCTTACATAGCTTCCCTAAGACCTTTATCTATTTTTAGAGCCAAAGTCAAACAAACAAACAAACAAACAAACAAACATGAAGCATGCTGATAATATTCTATAACTAAGTCTGCATGGAGATAAAAGGTGCAGGAATGGTCAAAAGCAGCAACTCTATGTGAACATCAGCAGCCTCTCTCTAAGAAGCTGATCAAGACAGAAAGGAGAGTCAGATATTTTTTTAGTTTCACTGTATTCCTGGCTGTCTTTAAACTCACAGAGATCTACTTGCTTCTGCTTCCCAAGTGCTTTGGTTAAATACATGCAACACCAAGCCTGAGTTGTCTTTAGATTTTATAAGGAGCCAGAGGACAGTTTTAGAGAAGATGCCTAATGATCTAAATGTTTACTTTTCCCCCCAGGTATAGTCCACTTTCCTTCTGTAGAACCAAACCTTAATATCCCCTATCTCCAAAAGTAATGGTATATAACCTTGACAAGCCAGGGTAACATTTGTGTAAAATGCAGAGTGGGAATAACCACTCTGCTGACCACTGATTTCCTGTCAAAGTTGTCTTCCTCCTTTCTAGAGGCTGGCTTAGAGCTCGAAGTAGAAAGGGCTAACTTTTAGCCAACTGGGTTCTCTCAGGAGGCTGTGCAGGGAGTGCATGGGTCCCAATGACCAGACTAATATACAGAAAATGTCTGGTTCCCAGCATATTTAGTCTTATTTGGGTCCTTATACAAATTCTCGGACAACTGATAAATTTCCACTGACCATCTTTTATTATTTCAGACACTTTAGTTTTTGTATTTCATTAAAGGGATTATTAGTTTGATAGGATGACCATAATATAACACCATCAACTATGCCTTAAACAGTAGAGATACTTTTCTCACTAGTTCTTGAAAACTTGTGGGACTCTTGTTCCTTTTAAATGTCTATTATTTACTTTTTAGATTTTCTTTAATGGAGTACTTTCTCCATAATAGATTTTATACTTTTATAATGTGGATTAGAGTAAAAGTATGTTCTCTTATATCCAGGTTCAGCTTGGAAGATTGTGGAATCTTGATTAATCTATTCCTTAGATTAACAAGGTGACTATCATGTGGTGGCCAAAGATTAGTGGTAGGGTCACCATGCTGCTTTATGAGGAAAGCATAACTTCAGCTACCATCTCCTTCTCTCTCATGGTCATCTATGGTCATTTACTTGACTTACTATAGTTATTAACTATTTATGTCCCTTCTCCCCACTTTGAAATATGGAATTCTAACCCCCAGTGGAGCTAAATGTAGCTTTGTTTGGACACAAGGTTGTTAAAGAAATAATTAGAATTCATTGAGGTTGCCGAGGAAGGAGTATCCAAATTTTCTAATTCAAAGATAATATTATCTTTGAAGAAGATAATATTAGAATTTAGACAGGCACAGGGAACTGTGTGAAGACTAATGGAGAGGATAGCCATGAGCCATGTTCAAATTGAGAAAAGGGTTGGCAGTTGGCAGCAACCAGGCTGGCCCCCTTGATCTTATGTGTCAGTTCTACACAAATCTGTAAACTTCTGTTGAATTTCTTAATGAAATCCTCTGTTTGTAAGCTTCTTATTTAACCTCACCTCTGCTATGCGCAACCTAGTCATCCTGATCACTGTGACAACTGAGATGTGAACACATTCTTCCTTCCCCCTCACCTGAACATGCATTTAGCATTCAGATTTTTCTGAATGGGAATGTGCCCATGTGCTGTAGTTTCTACTCTCCACTTACTATCTGGGCTGCAGGAGCACACCTGGTGTCTGTCAGAGGCAGGGTGCCAGGCTCTGGTCTCTTGTTGTACTGGGATTAATGACATCCGGGCTTCCACCACCCTTAAATTCGGGGTTTATCTGGGATGTGACCATGCAAAATGAAAACCTCAGATGGTATGTCTCTGCTGCCACAAACTGTGACGCTGACAGTTTAAGTACAAACACAAATACATTTAAAGCAGCTCAGGTCCCAGAGCGTTTTTACAATTATTTCTTGAGCAGAAAAAAACAAAACAAAACAAAATGTAATTTTGCTTTTAACAAGGGCCATAACAATGATAATACCCCAGTTCTTTATAGTAAAAAGTCACCACTTTCCTTGCTTTCTCTGTCTCCTACTATTTTTTAAATGCTTATCAATTCTAATAACATTTATATAGATAAATTATATATAGGGGGTCTTAGGCACAGATGACAAAGTACCAGTATGATATATGTATTTACATTTGTGATTACTACCATTATTTATGCAGTTGGTCTTATAGGTCGGGGATCAGCATGCTATTTCTGCCAAAGAATTCAGGCTTTCTAGCTGGGTGATTTCTGCAACAACTATTCTCTTCTACAAAACTTAATCATCGCAGCTGCACTGCTGCATCCTGCTGCTGAGCACTCCTTCACTGCAACAGGAAAGCAAACGTGAGAGAGTTCCAAGGAAACTCCATCTCCAAGCCAGCACCATTCAGGGGGATGCAGAGGCTCATACAGGCATCCTAGCATTCAGGAGCCTGGGGCTGCGATGGGAAGGTTGTGAGTTCTAGACCAGCCTGGATTATTTATCAAGATTCATTCTCCCTTCCTATTTAAAAAAAAAGAAAAAGAAAAAAAAACTCTCACACAAATATTGTATGGAGGGGCTGGAGTGATATCAGTTTGTAAAGCGCTTGTAAGCATGAGGATGTGAATTCAGTCCTCTAGAATCCATACACACAACGTTGACCGTGATAGCACATACTTTTAATCTCAAGCCTGAGGAGGCAGAAGCAGGCAGATTGCTTTTTCTCACTGATCAAATAAATCAGTCCACTTGCCACCAAGAGAATCTATCACAAAAAGCAAGGTGGACCGCACCTGAGGAATGACAGCCAAAGCTATTCTTTGGCCTCCATATACATACATACATATGTACTTGTGCATAGGGGATTTTACTCATTAGTATATGTCATTATCCACCAGCCAGCATACACTAAATATTATAAAATGTGTTAGAGACCATGATGGAAAGTGCAAACTTGAGCATTATGAAGCTTATTGATTAGTAAGAAAAATGTGTAAGGGATGTTAGGATGGGAAATACAGAGGACGTGTGCTAATTTAGCAGAAGGCTCTCCTGTGGTTTAGAGTTGAGATGAATCTTCTTTTACATGCAGTGTTTAAGCTGAATGGCAAAGGGTGAATAGGTGTTTAGATTTGGCCTGATTTAGTAGACAAACATAGGAAAATTTGTCTGAAACACCTGGGAACAAGGCAAAAAGCAGGGTGTAGGCAGCTAAAGAACCTGTTTATGCTAAGGTGGGAGCATTGCAAGGGGAAAAAAAGGATCTGAGCAGATGTTAGAAGGTCTTACATTCCAAAAGGAATAATCATGGATTTGATCTCTTCTGATATATATATATATATACATATATATATATATATATATATATAGAGAGAGAGAGAGAGAGAGATAGATATAGATATAGATATAGATATATATGAATGATTATATGAAAAGAGGATTAGATGAATGTACCATTAGGGGCTGGCTGGTTCAATGATTCACACAAAAGAAGATATTTTGGATTAGAGTGATAGTGTATATGGAGATAAGTAGAAACAGATGGTGTAGCATTGCCAGCACTTTGGGAGGGACTAGACTGAAAGGTGAGAGGAAAAAAGGAGGAGTTAGTAAACATACATCCATCAGGAATCAAATAGTACTTCTCCCATTTTAGAAACTTTCCTGTGGGAGGTCTGACTGCACATCCTTACCCAAATTCAAATTCTGTTTCTTTAAAAGCAAACTCACATGTTTATCCAAGGTATCTTTTTCTACTGCTCAAGTTCTTTGGACTCCAAGAACATCTATTGTCTGTTTTCTTTTGGCATTTCCATAAATATTGTATCGTTTACTTTATATATATGCTAAATTTTAAGATGTCTCTCTTTGATTTCTATATAAGATGGATAAGCAGTGTATGAATCACATTTAACTTTAACAATAAACAGTTAACCTCAAAAGCAGGTAATGTCCTTCTACAATTCAGTGTTATCATTTTGTCAACTTTATCAAGTCATAGCAATGGCCAAGTAACTAACATTCTGATCTCTGATTGCTTCATTAACATTTACTTTTCATTGTACTATCTACATTTTGCTCTTTCAATTTATTCCACTTATCATAGTTTCTCAGCCATGTCACTTATGTTTCATTGTAATAATTTCATATTCCTTCTATTTTTACATATTTTTCTTGATTATTTGAGAATTTCACACCATACATCCCAGTCATGCTCAGTTCCCAGTCCTTCCAAGTCCATCCTCTGACCCTTGTGACCTCTCCCCCAAAATGAAAAAGAAGAGAAAAAAAAAAAAAACCAAACTAAGTCCAATTTGTGATTCCCCTTTTACTCACTGGAGCATGGTCAAATTCCCATTGTCTAGCCCCTTAAAGAAAACTGAGTTCTTCCCCACCCACCCGCCCCACCCCCAGCTGGAAGCCATCAATTATGGAGAGCTACACTTCAGCATCCTTATCACAGTTTTAAAGAATTCTATTTGATGGCTTTCTCTCTACGCTGTTACTTTTTTGAAGTGAGGTGGGTGTAGAGGCTGTCACAGAAGCCTTCTATGTTCCTCTTTCTCGACTGTGAGTCTGCAGTCATTTATACCACTGCAAAAGTAACTTCCCTGCCTTAACAGTCAGCAGGAGCACAGGTCATAGACTTCCACATGGTCTCCAGCATCAGCACATGGCACAGACCTCAGTTTGGTTGCTGGTGGCAGTAGAGACCGTGGACAATAACACAGCCCTCTGCCACAGGACAGGCCATGGACACCATCACAGCCATTAGTGACAGTATAGGCCAAGGACATGGCTATCTTAGAGTTTTTATTGCTGTGAAGAGACACCATGACCACAGAAACTCTTGTAAAGGAAACATTTAATTGTGATGGCTTGCTTATAGTTCAGAGGTTCAGTCCATCATGGCGGGGAGCATGGTGGCATGCAGGCAGACATGGTGCTGGAGCTGAGAGTCCTACATCTTGACTCAGAGGAAACAGGAAGTCCACTGACTGTCATACTGAGAAATTTTGAGAAATTTCTCAATTTGTCATATTGAGAAAGCTTTGAGACCTCAAAGGCCACACCCACAGCGACACACTTCAACAGAAGGTATGGCCCAGATTAATGGTGTGCTCTCCAGCCTCAAGGTCTGGATTAAAGGCATGTGTTATCCAGCTTCCTCTACAAGACCACACTTCTTCCAACAAGGCCACATCTCCTAATAGTGCCACTCCTTATTAGCTTATGGGAGCCAAATATATTCAAACTACCACAATGGCCTTCAAGGCAACACTGGCCATGGACACCCATATGGTCTCTGGCAGTAGCCCAGCCAATGGATATTAAAATAGCTTCAGGCAGCAGTACAGACCATGGACATCTGCATGGCCTTTGGTGGTAACACTTGACATGGGACACCAAGACAGCTCCTGGACCCAGACGTAGGCCTAGGCAGCAGCACGGACCACAGACATCAACATGGCCTTCAGCGGTAACAGTGTCTGTGGACATCAACATGTCCCTGAACGCTGTAGACGACTGTGGACATCCACATGAACATCAGGCTTCACCACGGCCTGGGGCAGCAGACTACATATACCAGTGTAGCTTCCAGGGGCATCTGGACCATAGAGATCTTTCCAGGAGGTCCAATACAGACAATGAACCATTCTTCATCTTTGACATCCTGTCATTACTCAGAACCAGAATGATCATGAAGCTGGGCAGCATGTTCAGGACGCTGAGGCTGGTGCACAGCACCTTATCAGTCCTACTCATCAAGGACATGTTCCCTCATTCACTACACCTTCTCTTACACCTGTCACCACCTCTCTTCACCTCACACTCACTACTCTGTTCCTCCATCTTTCATACCTCTCCATTGCATATTCATTCATTCAAGTGGCTCTGTATGCTGCTTGCCCTGCTTGCAGGCAGCAACTCTACCCTGCACTCTCCATCTCCCAGCAGGTCAAGCAGCACTGGTTGCAGCCACAGCAGCTCCATGTTGGGGACCAGCAGACCTAAGACTGGCCCTATTCAGTCATGACATGTTTCCAAGGGAACTTCAGGCTGCTGCATACCACCCTGTCCTTGGTGCCAGCTACCGGTCGATCTCTAGCAGCACAGGCTGCAGCCACAGGCTGGTAGGCCTAGGGTTGGCCCTACTCAATAATGACATGTTTCTGTGGGAGCTCCAGGACTCTGCACACCACACTGTCCTCGGTGACAGGCTCTGGGCACAACTGTCATGCATGTAGGCTGCAGGTAGCACTGCTACCCTGCACTCTCCAGTTCCTAGCAGGGCAAGCACCATAGGCTGCAGCTGCATCAGCCTGCTGGCGGGCCTAGGGCCATATTCATTTTCAATCCCTATTACGTAGCATATGTGTTATCTCTTTGACCTTCTATTTGACCAATTTTTTAAAAAAGCCTTGCTGAATATCTACTCTGAATTGATGACATTTCCCAATTAGATTTGAGGTCTGCAAATATATGTCTGTAGACAACATTTGGTTCTGAAACAGTCACTGGATCTGGGAAGGCCAGGTCTGTTCCCATCACCTCACTCAGCAATATCAGAGTTGAGAGTTGTGGGCAGGTGGTAATGAGGTAATGCTTCAGGGTACAGGGAGCGCTTTGAATTAGAGCACCTGCCAGAGCAGAGATGACTTTTCTTTCCAGTTCTTTTTCAGATTCGTGGTGCAGAGCTTAGACTTTCCAGCCCATTTCCTAACATAATTGGAGGGTGACATGGACTCATGTATGCATGCACATTTGTGTGTGTGTGTTCACATGTGTGCAAGTGTGCATGCATGTGTGTGCCCATGCCTGTGTGTGTGTGTGTGTGTGTGTGTGTGTGTGTGTGTGTGCTTTCCATATTTTTCTATTATCCTTGCTTCTTGACAAGCCATTTAAGAAATTCCTAAGTAAACATTATGGCTGAAATTTAATTATCAGATTATAATCACTGTGCTATCAAATTAGTGATTTGATATTCAGCCAAAATTTTATCAGCTAACGCAACTCTGAAAATAAGGATGTGAACAATTTATATATTTTACACATATAGTATTTATTGTACATAATATATTAAAATCAAATGACACTGATGTAGGTATTTTAAAAACATTTAGCATCTAGCTTAATATCGCCTATCATAAATTTCCTCAGATGTAATTAAACTGAAAAAATGTAAATAAAATATCTTAATTTATAAAGTACAAAATTTATAGACTCATAGAAGAGAGGAATTTACCACTGCCTTTACTGATCTGTTTCTATTACTGCAACCTGGATTTATTTACGGCTCCTTTTTCATCCTACATTGACTCTAAGTCTTGTCTTTTAATGAAGAGAGAGAAGAAATGATAGACAAAGGAGAGAAAGACACAATGATAATTTTTTTAAAAGTGTTTCCTTTTTTTTTTTTTTTTACCCCCTCCTCCTTTTGAGATAGAGTTTTATCGAGTAACTCTGTCTGGCCTAGAATTTGCCAAGTAGACCATGTATCCAAGTATGTGTGTATGTGTGTGTATATGAGGAAGGAATTCCTTCAGAGTCTATCTGGGAGTAGATAAAAGGGTGTGAATTAAAAAAAAATGTTCTCTTAATGAAGTACAGAGCCCAAGACACTACTGTTTTTCATGCCACAATCATTACAGAGTGATTCCTTATCACATGCAATTTATTTATTGATGCTTTTATGAAATGTTTTCCTAAATACTATGCATTCAGTATACTGTGAGCATCCATGCATCTTACAAGGACATTCAGATCAATGACATATGCATTAGTGGGTACATGAAGCTGAATCACCTACTGACATGCTAGTTATCTTGGTCCCTGCAACTAGTATGCTTTCGGAATTGAGAAGCCACAGAAAGACACATTCCTCAGAATAGATTTCTGTCAGTGAGTTATACATGCTTGTATTTTGAAGAGCACATAGGTAACCTCAGATTTTTCCCAAGAAACACATTTCTCTTTCTAGTAATTGTTGGCATTTTTCATGCTATTTTCTTGTGAATAGTATAAATAGAATTTTTATAATCATGATTATTTTCTTTGACTCAGAGAAGAGTGTTTTGGCAACAGTTTGGGAATTTTTAACATCTTAAAACTATTTTAGTTTGCTCTACTTTTGATAAAATAAGTAGCCTGGGGGGATTTTCCTTTAACTTATAAGCTGTGTGCTTTTTGAAGGAAATTCAATCCATATATTGCTGATTGGCTTACACTTAAATCATTAGCATGTTGTAATGTAAGACTACTTTGTCTTAAAAAAATCACTTTTCTCTTAAATCAGAAAGCTTTGTTTTTCTAAGAGCAAAAAAACTTGGAGACTCAAGATTGAAATCCTCTTTGAACGGTGAAATCTATGAAAGTGGGGTAGTTTCTTTATTCATATTGCTAAAATCAGAGATGTCTATCTACATTGTATTTTTTTAAATCTAATTTGTTTCATTTGATGAAGATTCTCATTTCAGTTCGTTCAGTATTATTGCATTATCATCTTGCTAGAATCCCTTTTTTCAGAAATGGGTCTTAAAACCTATCAAAATACACATTTAGTTATATGTGTTTTCTAATTCCAGAATTTCTAGTCATTGCAGAAAGAGTATTTTAAATTTGTTTCAAATTCAAATTACACTTTAAAATATTAAATATATATTTAAAATATTAAATATCAAGTAAATTAATTATAATATGTCAATAATACTATATTAATTTCTAAACAAAGTTTATGTAGTTTTTATTGATACTATTTTTTTAGAAATTGTTTTCCATAGCATCATATTTCAATGAAAAATAAAAAGGATAAACTTTTATTCTTCCTGATGTTTTTTCATTCAAAAATCCTGAGCTCAAAATTATATTATTTTAATATACTGTTTTCTTTCTGTAACCCAGGCTGGCCTTGAACTTGCCCTGCAGCCCCACGGGAAATTGAATTTTTGATCGTCTTGACTCTAGATCTACAGTGATGGAATTACAGGAGTCTTATGCAGTGCTGAGTACAGAAGCCATTACCTGATGCCTACTAGGCAAGCAGTCTACCATCTAAGCCAAATCTCCAGCCCTAATGTACTATTTTCTCAAAGCATAAAAAACAAAATCTCCTAAATCCATAAAATTAAGACTAGAAGCACATCACCCTAAGTCAATGTGTCCTATATATATTAGTATTTACTCTTAATCTTTGACACACATCTATACATACTTGTATAACTTACATTTTCACATCTATATGCATACATATTTACATATATAAAACTGTATAATGTGTAGATGCACAATTTATTGTACAATTGCTATATAGACATGAACATATCTATACACATATATTCTTGTTTTCATATAATTTTACACCAGTATTACATGCTTTATTATATATGCACATTTGTGTCATGGATTTATATTTGATTTCTAATAACTATATGTACATGCTACTCTCAAAAATTAATATACACTGTCATCCCAATAATTGAAGAAACCAGAAAATAACAAAAAAATTCAATTTGCCTCTCATTGAAGTGACATTGGAATTTTAAGGAAACCTTTCTATATGGATACAAATATATTCCTAGATTCAGATCTGTTTTCATGTATTCCAAGTACCACCCTACTTAAAATGTGAAATATTCATAAATATTATCTCTCAGAATTTCTTCACCTCTGTCATCTTCAAAATTTCTCACCTAGACTTTGGTATTATTGAATTTTTTTCAGTATGAATCAGGAATAAATTTACTATGTTTGGACAAAGCTACAGTTGTTAATTTTATTGACATTAAATTGCTTTTAGAGATTTAGGGGGAAATGATTATGAGTTTGCATGCTGAGTCTCCTTCCAATATTTTTAAATTATTCAAATAAAGCAATAGAATATTTCAGTTGATTTTTTTTGTTTCCCACTGAAGATATATTTTTTTCTTCTATTTTATTTTCTTAGATTTTGGAAATATGAATAATATTTTTCAATGTACTATTGATAATGAGTATTTTATATGCATGGTTACTATCAAAGAAGTAAATGAAATAAAAAGCTGACTTGGTAATTTTCATTTGTATCTTATTAACATACACTTAAATATATGTGTGTTGCAAGCTTTCTGAGTGCATAATGTCAAATGTATGAACTGCAAAAGGCAATCAACATACAAAATTCTGTTTACATTGTTCATTTGAGCCCTAATGTTGTAATTTTTGATGTACTAATTTCAGTTGCACCAATCTGATTTTTTTAAAACTGAGGAATATTTTCTTAATTCATGACTTTACATTTTTATTTCAAATATTACATTTAATGTAAAAATACATAAATAAAAAAAGAAAAAGGATCAGTGAAATGGCTCAGCAGATAAAAGTCATGTAACTATGCCTGGCATCCTGGGTTTAGTCTTCTGGACCAACAGAGTGGAAGGAGAGAATCAATTCCTATAGTTGTCCTCTAACTATCCCCACAGACATATGAACCATGATACATGCATGTATACACACATAAAGAGATATATTACACATAAATAAAAGTTAAAACTACATTTAACACTTTCATATAATTCATAATAGAACCAATATTTATTTGTAGTTAAGCACATCAATATTTATATTACCAAAAGTAAGGTTGGAATTTCTTCAAAATAGGTGCCATTAGTTTAAACATCTTTTAAAAATATACTTAGTTATGCATCAAAATGAAAAAAAAGAGCATACAGTCCCTCAAAACCAGAAATTAGATGTGAAAGCAGGTCAAAACTTGAAAATAGAAACACTGAAACATTGTAAGATAGACATAAAGCATTCATTCATAAAGTATTTCTCTGGAATTCCAGCTCCCAAATAACAACACTAAGGTTTATTATTAATTACGAAAGCTTGGTCTTAGCTTAGGCTTGTCCCACTAGCTCTTATAACTTAAATTAACCCATTTATGTTAATCTACATTTTGCCTTGTGGCTTTATACCTTTCTTTCACTCTGCGTGTCTGACTCCCTCCATGTCTCATTGATGTCTGACACATGCCCTAGATTCATCTCCTACTTCTACTCTCTCTCTGCCAGGACGTCCCACCTATACCTTCTGCGTAACTATTGGCCATCCAGCTTTTTATTACATCAATCACAACAATACATTTTCCTACAATGTACAAATATCCCACAACATTCCCCTCTTTTTGTCTAAATAAAAAGGAAAGTTTTTAATTCTTACATAATAAAACTATATACAATAAGAATAATTATCAGGTAAGAATTGCATTTATAATGTTCAGTCTATGTATTTGGTAAATTCAGAGAAAATATTCCATTATCTATCCTATCTTGGTGAGTCAAACGTTCTGTACCTTGCAAACAGAGGAGAATTTCTGTCCTGCCAGCAACTCCCAAATACCCAGCAGAAGCTTCCCAAATTATCACTTAAAGCCTTGTATTAATTATAAATATGTTTGGCTGATGGCTAAGGCTTATAACTAACTAGCTCTTACATTTACATTAACCCATTTCTATTACTCTATGCTTCATTACATGGTCTGTGGCTTACCAGTTCTTTGGCATCTTGTTCCTTGGGCAGTGGGTTGCATCTCCCCCGACTCTGCCCTTCTTCTTCCTGTATCTCCATTTGACTTTCCCACCAAGGCTTATTCTGCCTGGCTATAAACCAAATCAGCTTTTTTTTTTTTTAATCAACCAAATGAGAGCAACATACATTCACAGCATACAGAAGGGCCCTCCTATAATAGTACCTAATTTACTTTCTATCCTAACTTGTATTACCAAACCAAAATTATCTTTTTAGACCTCAGAACATTTTCTTAGATTAACAATTTAAGCTTTTATGTTTCTCAATCTGATAAACTCTACATTGTTTATGTAAGTTTCTTTTCTGAATTTGGTAATAAGAAAAACTGTAACTATAACTATCTCATCTTCAAATCCATCAGAGAATTGGGAAGGATATATTATCCCAGTAAACAGAAAGTATGGAGCAAGTAACTTCTAAAACTATAGGAATGACAGAGGCAGCTGGTTTTTTGGACTGTCACCCAAGATTCCTCTGCAATAATATGGCATCTATCATTCAGCCTACAGGCCTAGAATATCTGAAAGACTTTTCTGTGAAGCAGGAAATTTGAAGGACTGTCCTGTCTTGAATAGGTAAAGTTCAGCAGTCTCCTTCTTTTATGTCCAATGTGGACAGCTTACTGTCAGCAGTCGAGGCAAGGTTTACCTATTGTCTTACCTATTAGCTAACTTTTGCCACAAAGAAAGCAAACTCCATATGGAGGTTCTTCAATGCCCATCATCCCTTTTTGAAGTAAATTAATGCTGCCAGCAGCAGATGTGTCTTGTTGTCATGAAGAGTCTTAGGTTTCTGAAACATTTTAAATGCCATATTCTGTAGGTCTTTGAAGTGTTTGAAGACCATCTATCTATTTAAAATATGTCTCTGTTTTACTTTGAAAATATACCTAACATGACTATATGTTTGATTGTTATAGATGACTAACTAGTAACTTATATTTCTTTATTATACATTACATTTTTAAATGAGCTGCATACAATACCTTAAAAAGGAGTAGAAACATATATACAGTATAACAAAAATAAACTTAAATTTGTATTGATATAAAAAATCCATATCAATGTAAAATATTTGAGACTAGTGGTTGTTTAAAAGTAGACTCAACAATCCATCCTTTCATCCCATCATTTCTATACTATGTGGGTGTATGATAAAAGTTCCACTAATGCTGATTTTAAATTTTCAGTCTATTTTGAAGTGCTTTTATAGTCAGTGGAAGGAAGCAAACTCAGTGCATTAAAGATAACGATGTTCAAATTTAGCAACAAAAAAAACCTCAGGTCATTTTGTCTGTTATATTTATATTTAAGTTCCATTTCACTAGTAAGACTTACTTTTAAAAAACTTACTCATCCAATATCCAATTTTTCTTTTCCTCCAAAACAATAATAATTATTAGGAATATAAAAAGAATTGTCATTTATTTATATAGCCATAGAAAAAATGAGAAAACTACCAATAAATGAATTATTCAGATTATGCCTGAGAAATTAATGGGCATCTACAGCAACTATAATTTTTTTATAAAAGCAAAATTAAATAAAGCTCTCTAACTCAAAGTACTTTGCAATAAGAAAATCAGTAGTAAAGTCTCAGTCACATTAAGCTTCACGATTTACATGTTAAAAAATAGCACAAAAGTGAGTACAAAGCCTAAGTTAATCATAATTAAGAATTAAGGTCTAGAGGTATAACTCCATTGGTAGAGTCTTATGTAGCATGTAAAGTCCGTTGGTTTGATCCCCAGGACTTCAGAAATTGGGGTGGTGGTGCCTCTCTGTAATCCTAGCACTAGAAAGAGTAGTGGAAGCAGGAGGATCAGCTTTAAGTTGAGGCAGGACTAAGCTCCTTCCCCTGCATCAAAACTGGGCAAGGCCACCTGATGTGCCATGCTTTGTTGAGGCCCATGGGAGGCCGGCCTCTTTCTAAATGGAGATGGAGGAGGAGTGGGCAGGGAAGGTGGGTAGAAAAGAAGTGGGGGAAGGGAACTGGAGGAGAGGAGGGAGGGGAAACTGTGGTCTGTATGTCAAACAAATGAAAAATTTTAATTAATAAAAAAAAGTTGACACGAAGAGAAAAAAAAAAGAAGAAGAAAATGATTAAAGTCACCTTCTCCTAAGCTAGACAGGGACTTCGAGTGCAGTCAAAGCTACAGACTTTGTTGGAAACAAAAATCAAAACATCTACCACAAATCAATACAACTTTATGTTTTAAAAAAATATCTTGTCAATTCAAAACTTACAAATTTAGCAATTAACATTTTAAGTACTAGTTGCTTTGCATTTATTCTGTTTTTTTATTATTAACTTTGCATTTGTTTCTTTTTAAGATTATTGGGTTTGCTGTTTAAGTTCTCTGGTCTAGAGGAAACTGTGTAACTCAGTGGTAGGAGGCTTGCCTAGCTTGTACAGGCCCTGGGTCCAATTCAATAGTGCAGAAGATAAAAATGCAAAAAAATCAAGCTGCTCTCTTCTGTGCTGGCTTGGAGTCGTCTCTCAGAGTAGAGTGGGTTAGCTGAGTCTCACATGTTACCTTTTTAAACTTCAGAAATTTTATACTATAATTGAAGGTGGGATCTGCTTTTTGTCTCATTTTCCCCGATCTAGTAGTTATGAATAGAGAATTTCCAAAACCCATTAAAAAAATTAAATACCAAAATTCTTTAAATATGAAATTGAGATAAGTTGTCTTCATAGTAGAAATAATTAAGACTATCTTTAAAGACAATCTTAGCATTGGATATATGCTTCCAAGAACTAGAAGGGGAGAGAGATGTGATAATAATTTGGGAACAGTGGCACACCTGGAATCCCAGAGCTAGGGAGGCTAAAGGGGGAAGTGAAAGGTTTACAACACGCCCCCACGGTCAGGCGTGTTCACATATGCCTGGCGGACACTTCCGCCTAGCCAGGCCCAGGTCAGGATAGCCATTTCCGGGTCAGGGCATCTCGCGTGACCAAGATCCATGACGTCCCACTAGCCACGTAAGCGCGCAACGTGGCCATGTGATCTACGCGCTTGCGTGTAGTAGTGACACTGATCTGTCCACGCCCAGCCTTTAAAATCAGGCGCCATGTTCCCGATTCCTTCTTCTCCACACACGTGTTTCCCGCAGGCCTGTTCACTCTCTGTCACTTTACCTTTAATAAAACTCTTTGTTAGTGGATTCTGTCGTGTTTTGTGGCATTTCCTTGCAGGGTAAGAACACAATGCAGCCGAAAAACTAACAGGAAGACTGTGAACACCAGGTCATCCTGTAGACTGGTAGCAAGAGCATTCCTTAAAAAAGAAAGGAAGGAAGGAAGGAAGGAAGGAAGGAAGGAAGGAAGGAAGGAAGGAGAAAGGAAGGAAGGAAGGAAAAAAGGAAGGAAGGGTAGATGTAATTCTGAACGGTTTTATTAAATAAGAAACACAGAGCCAAATGCAGAGTTAAAAGCCCCAGGGGTCAGAGAGCAGTAGCCAAAAGCTGAGACCACCTTATTACCACCTGCTGCCATCCTTCTCCTGAGAAAGAGACCTACTTCCTGTGTGTCTGTCTCTTTATTGACTTTGTGTTCTGCTTTCTTATTGGTTGTAAACCCAACCACATGACCTCCTTGTCACTGCCTGCCTATACAGACCTCCAGGTCTTCTATGGTTGGTATTGAGATTAAAGGCGTGTGTCTCCATGCTGGTGGTGTCCTTGAACACACAGAGATCTGCCTGTCATGTGATTGAGATTAAGGGCATGTGCTATCACTGCCAGACTTCTGCTATGGCTTGCTATTGGCTCTGACCCCCAGGCACTTTTATTTATTAACATACAAGTAAAATCACATTTCAGCACAAATAAAATATCATCATAAGGATGAAAGGAAGGGAGAGAGAGAGGGAAAGAAAGAAAGAAAGAAAGAAAGAAAGAAAGAAAGAAAGAAAGAAAGAAAGAAAGGAAAAGAGAGAAAGGAAGGAAGAGAGAGAGAGAGAGAGAGAGAGAGAGAGAGAGAGAGAGAGAGAGAGAGAAATAAAAAAATACCACTAGGAGAAAAAAAAATGCCAATAATGTGAATTCCTAAAACATGGGTACAGACTACTACAGGAGAATGGAATCCTTCCATCAAACCTAGCTTGAATGTTTACCACTTATATCAAATCAGCTTCAATTCACAATGCATGCTAAATATAGTGGTATTTAATTCTGTGCTGCAATGTCTTGCAATTGTGGCTTATGTGTTACAAAAAGCTTTCAAAATTGGTTTAGATGGAAGACAAAATGTGAAGACAGAAAGAATTAGACATAAATTAATGGCCACAGTAAAATGATTTTATTTACAATTTTGCCACAATCAGACATAAGCAAAATCTATGGTGCAAAAATCAACTATGAATCTGTCCTTTGATTTCCATTTGTTCTTCATATGCTCTTATGATAAAGAAGATTAGGCTTGAAATAACACCATAAAACACAAATGAGATCAGAGTACTTTTAATAATGTGGTTTGTGAGATAGTGTGACAGTCAAGGCAATGAAAGATGAGGAAAGAAAAATCATCAAGAATCTTGTAATATGCTCGGGAGAGTGGCCACTGCATCTTGCCTGGGCAACCCAGTAGAGCTGGCCTTGATGGTCCAGGTATGAAAGAGATGACCCTGAGGGTGTGGAAGCAGGAGAACTGACCTCATCCCTTGCTCATTGCTTCAAGGAGGTGAACTAGCCAAGGCAATGCTGGAGAGCCCTGGCGGTGAAGACAGGGGAGAGCTGGCGGAGTACCTACATTGTACAAGTCTGAGAATGTTTGTAAACTTCCTACTTTATAAAGAAGCCTTGAGTGGGACCAGTCACACCATGAACGAGAACTACAAAGATGTGTAGGAATCAATACTGGAATTCAAGTGTTAAAAGAGAATCAGGTAGTAATTGAAGTCCAGGACACTTGCTTCCTCCCTGCATCTAATCCTGAAGATACAAAAGGGGTGAGGTAACAGAAGTTTGAGCAATGCAGGGAATGAAATAAAAATCTGGGTCCAAAGAGGAAAGTCATCACATTATAAGTAGAACTGATAATATCAAGTAGAGTAAGGTGTTAATCATCCTCATTCTTAGATATTTCTGTTCACTTTCTCTTTCACAAAACTTTAAAATCTGTCCCCATGTTGCTTCCAACACATTTTTGGAAGCTAATGAAAATTGCCTTTGATACATAGATTCTTAGAGAACTGATCCATGCACTCTCTATATCTTATACTTAATTAAGCATTATTTCTTGAACTTTAGTACAATTGGCTGTTTCTTTCATTTAATTTTTTTCTTTGATTAATGTTTGTTAATTTTATATAATAATGGTTTTCATTATATATTCGTCTATGTATATATATATTTTAATCATATCCTTTCCTCTCCTAATTCCTTCATTTACTATTTACATTTCTGATTCTACTTTTTGTTATTGCAAACAACATCTATATCATATTTGTTATTTATTATAGACATAAAGGAGTATCAATTATACTTATTTGTTGATCTTGTATAATCAGTTATTGTTATTTATATGTTCTTGTATAATTGCTTTTTAAACTTTTCAATTCTTGTTATATTATTGGATTTTAAAGACTTTCAACCTGAATATCCATGTCTTGATGAATAGTTATTATATCCCTAATAATTAGTATCTTCATTTAGCTTACATATATCTGATATTTTTGTTTCTATTTTTCATATTTAAATTTATTTTCCACTCTTTTATGTTATATTAAGCATGTTTTCCCTACTTTCTCTCTTTTGATATTTATTGCTCTTAACATTGTAACTGAAAGTTTTCCTGTGCCCACCCAGCTTCCGTGTCCTCATGGTCCCGCAGTCACACCAGACCCAAATGAACACACAGAGGCTTTTATTAATTATGAACTGAATGGCTTATTGGCTCAGGCTTCTTGTTAGCTAGATCTTATATCTTAAATTAACCCATTTCTATAAATCTATACTTTGCCACATCGCTCGTGGCTTACCAGTATCTTTACATCTTGCTTCTCCTGGTGGCAGCTAGCAGCATCTCTGTTCTGCCTTTCTTCTTCCTCCTCTCTAGTTAGAATGTCCCACCTAACCCTATTCTGCCTCACCATTGGCCAAACAGCTTCATTTATCAACCAATCAGAGCAACATATTTTCACAGCATACAAAAAGACATTCCCCCATCAGATATTTATCACTCTTAACATTGTTTATGAGGCTTTGTTTCCTGATTTGCTTGGGTTATCAAGTCTATATGTACTACCAAAGAGAATGCATTCCATCCTACAATTTAAGCTTCTGGTTGTTTCTACCTTGAGCATACAGAAAACCAAAATCTTCCTCCCATATTCATGGCATTTTTATGACATCATAGCATAACTTTAGCAAGAACACAAATTTTTAAAGATTATCACTTAGAGGAAGATGAGCTAAATTCTGTTCTCATTTTATTTCCCCAGTATCTTCCTTTTGCGTGGGAATTCCCCTTTGTATTTGCAGGCAGTTGGTCATCAGTCCACAAGGACAAAGGGACAGAAGTGATCTTTGCATGGCCCATGAACATTATGGAGACAGACCTCTGGGAGACAGACTTCAGTGAATCAGCTCAACTTTATCCCAGAGTATAGGGTATATATAGGATTGGGGAGCTTAAGGACAAATCCTAATTTGTATTAAGTGGCACATTCCTATCGTAAGGCTCCTAATATAAGTCTTACTTACCTTACGTGTAGTAGGGAAGGCTTCTAGCAGGGATCTGTGCCAAGGGTCATGCTAAAGATAAATCAGGCATCTGGCTTAGAGACAACATTCAGATAAGGTCAGTTCCCTAGTCCAGGGACATTCTCCAGATAAGGGCAGGTAGAAATCAAGAAGATTTGCTGAGGAGGGAGGGAGTCCCACATCATTGAGCTTTGGTAAAAGCTTCCAGGATGTGATAGACTGCAACCTCTGACCAGCCAGCAAGGCCTCCTAACATTTTTATATTTATCCTTCTTATAGATGTAATAAATATCCTAAAAAATGATTTCAAGTAGTGTCTATCAACTTCCCAGACAGTGCTTTTATTTCACCTTGCATAGGAAACTATAGATTCCATGCTTGATCCTGATGAGTAGCAGGTGAGAAGTAGCTATTTGTTGTCAATTGAGTGAATAAGCAAGTAACTATGTTTTCACATGAAACCACAGTCTTTAAGTCAACTTGAATCACAGACAGAATCAAGATACCTAATGTCTTTTCTTAATTACATTAAAATCTTTAAACAGAAAGACAGTATAATTTATTGTTCTTTATCAATTAGAAGTTTCAGAGTGATTGCAATGGTATATTTAGATAGTCATATTGTCAATAATTTTTAATATTTTTATTTTAATTTCAATAGCTGTGGCATTGTCAATGTACTTTTTAATCTTAAAATAGCTGGGTGGAAATAAATTGAAGGAGAAACAAAATATAACTGCTTTTCCCTAAGAACCAATTAGGAGCAGAGAAAATTTTAGGATAATAAATTCCTTTTATAAAAAAAAAAACAGAAACCAACAATTTTATGCTACATTTTACTGCAACTAGATAGCCTAGCATATAAGTAACCTTCCAACCCCCTCTGTAAGCCTTTTCTTTTTTTTAAAGTCCCACCTAACCTCTTCCTGCCTAGCTAATGACCATTCAGCTTTTTATTTATTTTTTTAATTTAATTTTATTTTATTTTACAATACAATTCAGTTCTACATTCTGTAAGCCTTTTCACATTGCTTTATAATCACTTGTTTGTTTTTCTCTCTCTTATTAGACCAGAAATCCTTTGTGGAGTGCATTTCTCATTTCCTCATTGAACAAGTGTCTATTAAATTTTGTCCAAGTTCCAAACACTGTCTCATGAGTGTTTGGAGACCCAAGTCACCTATGGCATAGATACTCAATGAAAATGTTAAATGAGCAGGTAAGCTGTGCCTGTATGTTGGAATATTTAACTCTTGTAACATTCCACTGGCTGGTTTTGTGGTCAACTTGACACAAGCTAGAGTCATTGTAGAGGAAGGAGTCTCAAGTTGAGGAAATGCCTCCATGAGATCCAGCTGTAAGGCATTTTCTCAATTAGTGATCAATGGGGGAGGGCCCAGTCCATTGTGGGTGGTGTCATCGCTTGACTGGTAGTCCTGGGTTCTATAAGAATGCAGGTTGAGCAAGCCAAGGGAAGCCAGTCAGTAAACAGCATCTCTCTATGGCCTCTGCATCAGCTCCTGCCTCAAGGATCCTTCCATGTTTAAGTTCCTGTCCTGGCCTCCTTCAATAATGAACAGCAATATGGAGGTGTAAGACAAACCCTTTTCTCTTCAACTTGCTTTTTGGTCATGGTGTTTCATCATAACAATAGAAATCCTGACGAAGATAGTCATAGATTTTCAATATATTCACACACCTTTTCTAGACAAAATATTTGGAAAACTTACACCAAAAATTCAAATGCCTATTTGTTATATTTATTCAAATGACACAATAATAACTTCCATTAACATGTCATACTTTATATAATTTAATGTATAATTTTAATTATGTCATAGTGAAATGTCTGACTGAGATTTTTGAAAAAAAAAAGGATTTAAAAATTTTATGGAATGCAAAAGATCCAGAATATTTGAAGTAATGTAAAACAAGAAGGAAAATAAGACAACAAATGAGCTATCATTTCACCTGACTTCAAAATTATAAAGTTATAGTAATTCCAATAGTATGATGATAAATAAGTAGATTAATAATATAGAAATAGACATAGTCATACTTTTAACTTACATCTATTTGGTACAGAAATCACATAAAAATACACACTTAACATAAGTCTTAAAAGATGGTCTGGGAAAAGTACTAAATGGATTTAAGAAACCAAACAAAATGACATTATTTGGGTTTTACTCATTAAGACAAATATTTTGAAATGAAAATTATGAAATTCTTAGCTTGCTAAAATAAAAATATTTGTGGAATGCTGTGTTTCTCATAGACTGATAATTCCCTTGATAGTAATTTGATTATATGGTTGTGATGTTTCAATTAAGAGAACAGTTGAGAGGGGCTGAGTTGTGAAATCATGACCAGTGAAGTTCTGTTGCTGACGCATTGGTTTCAACTATCCTTTATTAGTCACACAGTGTATAAATGATCTCTGGGATCAGAGCCTCCTGCCTGGGTGTGGGGGACATTGTTCTAAATTAGCTGGCTGATCATTGCCGAAAGAAAAAGTATGGTTACTTCACAAAACTTTTTTTTTTGTGTGTGTGTATAAAAGTATAGTTTCTATACAAAATTATTTTTGTGAAGAAAAATATACCAGAAAATTAACACTTTTTCCATAAGGGTTAAAAAGTACACTTGTTGCAAAAGAAAAACAGGTGAATGACAAATATGGTTCCCCTTGACTACTGGAGAATAGTTCCTAATATTTGATTTCATCTTTCTTTCTCCTATGCCACATGGCACAAGTATTTATCCTTGTAAATATTCTGAAATCAATAGCAGTATTGACACTTCCTCCTAATTAAACAAGAAGACATACGCAACTTCCATACAAAAGAATGGCTATGATGAGAAAAATAATAAAAGGTGAATTCTAAAGTTTCCTCTTTGAAATCACCTGGGATATTATTTAAACTGTTTGGTCTAATGGTTCAGGCGTCTTGCTATCCAGTTCTTATATCTTAAATTAACCCATTTCTATTAATCTATAAGTTGTCACATGGCTTGTGGCTTACCGGTACTTTACATCTTACTTCTCATGGTGGTTGCGCCTGGCAGCATCTCCTGACTCAGCCTTCCACTTCCCAGCACTCTCCTTTCTGCTTATCCCACCTATACCATACTAGGATCTGAAGTTCATGGAACCTACTAAATGTCCATGAGAGATGGATATAGCCATTCCTAAACTTCGTTCAGGTTTCAATTTAGAAGTACATAGTGAAGCTTGAAAACCACCTAAGTATATTTTAAAAAATGTTTAAAATAGTCTCATCCCATCTGTGATGGTTTGAAAGAAAATGGCCTCCAAAGGGAGTGGCACTATTTGGAGGTGTGGCCTCGTTGGAGGAAGTATGTCACTGTGGGGGCGGGCTTTGAGGTCTCTTTTTCTCAAGCTTCCCTCAGTATGACTGTCAGTTGACTTCCTGTTGCCTGCAAGCTATAGGACATTCAGCTATTCTCCATTACCATGCCTGCGTGCATGCCACCATGCTCCCTGTCATGATGGACTGAACCTCTGAACTGTAAGTTGCCACCACAATTAAATGTTTTCCTTTATAAGAGTTGCCATGGTCATGTGTCTCTTCACAGCAATAGTAACCCTAACTAAGACACCATCCTCAGCCAGATTCTTGCATCATTTCATAGTATTTTGAAAAGTAAGTATTTTACGGAAGTTAATAATATTTTTATGCTATATGAGGTGAAATTATTCCTTTGGTGACATTATAATTTATATTATTGAAAGTAATTAGCAAGAAGTCAGTCTTCATTCATATTTATTGTTTACATCCAGACTAAAATATTTCATTATTTATACGCCCAAGAGTTTGGTATTGACATTTCCTGTTTCTCCATACAAGCAATTAGCTGGTTTTTTTTGCTTTCTCTACTACAAAGCTAGTAAACCTATACACAAAACCTGACAGAAAACTGTTGATTCCACAATAGAGATAGAGCGAATTCTGTAACTGTATCCTTTCTTCTTTCTTAGTGAGGTTTACATTTTCTCCAAGGACTAATATAAGTTGAAATGACAAAAGAACAATATAAGTACCAACAATAAAGTTTCCTTTGTTCATTCAACAGGCATCATATGAAGCAGTAGTGAAGACAGGTTCCTACTCTTTGGGAGAGCCTGATGACACAGAGGTACATTAATAAGTCTACTTTACAGGTCAAGTTAGTAAAGTTAGTAATAAATGTCATGAGAAGAGAAAGCACAGTATGATCAAGTGGGAGGAAATGGCTACCTTGTCTAGGTAGGATACCTAAGGATGGAATTTTTTGAACTGGAAAGTTAATTAACATGAATGACGTTATTAACCAGAGAAAAACGTCTAGGAGATAGAATGGAAATGGATTCCTAGAAAGAAATGAGTTTTAATTGTTAGAAAAAGAAGGGTAGAAGAAGGAAGGAAAGGGTTAAAGTTTGAGTGACATGGGAACATACTTTAAGAAAATCGAGAAAAAGCAAAATTCAAGCAAATTTAAATTCTTCCAATGTTTGACCTATTGATGATTTTATCAACTTTCACTGTCCCAGCTTATACTAAACTCCTTTTTATCTTCATCCTGACAATCTACTTATTTTAAAGTGACCTGTAATAGTAAAAACCGATAAACTTATCTAAATAGATTTCTGTATTAAGAGTGGCATGTGGATTATACATTAATCACCAAATAGGCTTCCATTTAAACAATTGCTTTTAAACTTTTCATTTGCTGGGCCAGTTCTCCTAGACAAAAATATATTCCCAAATGTAAAGAGTAAAATACCTTGCAATTGTGGGATATTTTAGCTTGATTATGACTTGTCTACACACAAGGCTCCAATGGGTAATTAAGATAATTATCTGAATCACTGCAGGCAAATAATAATTTTATCTTAAATATACAAATAATTATCCAGTTAGGGAATCTCAACATTAAATAGCTAAGTGGGATTCTTATAGGGGTATTTTGATGATTTAAATGTAGATGGTTCATAAATATTAGGATTAAATTTCCCCTGAAAGAACCTTATGTTTAAAAATCTATGGAGAAATGTCCTTGGCAGAATTATATTAAAACCAAAGACTCATAAAAATGGTTTGAGATTTTTTTTTTTTAACAAAAACGTTGCTGTCATAGAGAACAAGCTTGAAACTAAAGTGATTAGCTGGAAGTCACGAATGTATTTTTCAGAAATCCCATGATCCCCAATTAACCACTTATTCTTGCTTTCAACAAAGTCATACTTCTGCTGTATTAATTCTTGTGATGGTTTTTAGTTTCTAGAAAGAGAACAGATAGTTTTTCTCTGTACCTGTTAGGCTTTACAGACTCCTGTGGAAATCAATGAGCACTAATCAATGGCTCTCCTTCACCCTCCATAGAGAAGATTGGCTTCTGCTCCACTTCAAGCGTATAAAAGTAAAACATCACAAAACAAAGAGAGAGGTGAAGGAAATCAGAATGAAACAAACTCAAGATTGCTATGTGTGAGGTCAGATGAGCCACTGAATTGATATTATTCAAAGTAATTGTAAGTGGATGATTTGAAGAGGTGTCAAAAGTTCTATTGAATCAAGGACACCACAAACGTAAAATAGGTAAAGGCTTCTAGAGCTAACTATCAAGAACTTCAAAAACCAGGTTATTTCTGCCTTTATTTAAAGATCTGAGGAGGGACAGTTATAAGCTGAATGTGGTTTGAAAAGCCTGAAATACATGTGGTGTGGTGTAAAGAACACCTATACCTAAGATAACTAAAAAAATTAAGGAGAGAGATAGAATCTAGGTAAGCTAGTCTTAAAGAAATGGTCAGTACAGGGGCATTTGATAAAGAGGAATTTGTTGGCTGTGGTCATGAAAGCCTATAGGGGGAATGTGGGGAAAAGTAAAATCTTTGTGGTTTGTTTCTTAAAATGGGCCATGTTTTTAGCTTACTTTTGCTTAATTGTCAGGAGACTGAAGGCAACAGAACATATTAGCCTTAAATACTCAATAAATTGCCTTAATTTACTTCATTCCAAAGGTATAGATCTTGTGCACATGTCTTGTTCTCAGCATATCATCTGATTTTCAAATGTCTTGGGCTTAATAAAATATGAAGTACATTTTGCCAAGAAAATATCATCTGTGATTTTAGGCTTGTTTATTTTAGAAGAAATATAATCCTGATGTTTATTATTCATTTACACTTGAATCCAAATACCACTGAGAGGAACCCAAAGCTCATCCAAGATAGTTCTTGTCATTTATGCATTATTTTATGGAAGTTTTCCTTATGTTATGTAACTATGAAGATTAAACCATATCTAATTTGGAAACTTAAGTGATATGGGTTCTCAGTTTAGAGAATAGCATAACCACATGGAATAATGGATATACAGATTGGAAGGGTTTCCAAGACTCATCCAAGTCCTTCATTATAAAGGAAGAAACTGCAGAGAGGTCACCTGGCATATTTGCAATTATAGTAAACCAAGCAATTAACCAGAGTACATAAATCATGTGGTATTTAATTGGTTTTTCTCGTTACGTATATGGGCACTTAAGACAGAATCTTAACATAATAGGTGCTGGATAATGTCTCTTTAATGAATAGATCAATGTCATGGGTACACCCTCATCAGATAAGTGTGCTGTAGTTGGCTATTCAGTATAGTGATTAGTCATCTACCAATAGAGAATGGGTTCTTGATGGGCTTTGTCTTATCAGACACAATGGTTGGTCTCAAGAGGTTTTAATGAAAAAAAGTGAATAAAATATTCCGTTATTAAAGAGGTACATTAGATTAACATATGAGGTCATAACTGCCATTTTGCACAGCTATGTGCATGAGAGTGCCTGTGAATATAAATGTGTATTTTTTGGGTCATGGTGGTGAACACCTTCTATCCCAGCACTCAGTGGTAGAGGCAGTTGCATTGCTAATTTCAAGGTCAGCCTGATCTGAATATCAGGCCAGCCAGAGCTACATAGCAAGACCCTGTCTCAAAACCAACAACAACAAAAGTAATCTATATATTTATTAAAGAAGTTTAATACATCCTTATTTTGTGTGCATGGATTGTCTTTTTGGAGCCTAAGATTTAAGGAGTTCTCTAATTACACTGCCCTGTTAGAGGAAACTTCCTGTGGAATTCTTGGGTATACCCAGAGAAATTCTAAGAGCAGGAGGTAGACCTTAGGTAAATGGAGTGGGGAGAAGGTTTATAGTCATGAAGAAGAGGGAGGTTGGAGGGATGAAAGTAAGAAAAGGAGCTGATGAAAAGAAAAATAGAAATTCCTTTGGAGCTGCAAACAGGAGTGTAATATATGGACATGATATAATGTTATGATTCACTGTAGAGGTTTAGCTGTACCACCTACTAAAGCATTTCTTAAGCCTTTGTTTTCAGAGGTAATCATACAAATGCTTATAATTATAGCACCTATCTAATATGTTCTCTATAAAGAGATTCCAGTCTATAGAGAGATCAAGCTGAGTCTGGAAATGAGATGTTTGGAGACACACTGGATCTTTCTGAGTTCAGTCCTTAGATAAGTAGTCCCACAGCAGTTCCTTTGGAGTTAAAGATCTTTCTCACAGAATTCTGTAATGATCATTTTCATGTGCTTTCTATTTTCTTGGAGCAATTTTTCTATTTGAGCTTCATGTAGTCATCTCACCTGGAATGGTCTCATGTGAGAAGAGCAATATTTAACGGCCCTATTAGAGGGGGATGAATCTACCACTTCCATAACTGTCAGTGCTAGATTAGCAGAGGGCAGGTTAGAATGAAGCCACTTTTTATTACTTGCTTGTGCATGTGATGCCATGGGTAAACAGGTGACGTGGAGCTGAAGAGGCAGGGTGAAAAGAGGGAGGGTGAATGGAATCAGCTTCTGTTACTTGTAAGCTTCAAGAGTTCAACAAACGACCTAGTGTTTCTGAGGCTTGATTTCGTCCTCTATAAAATAGCAATAATAAGACAAATTCCACAAATCATAGAAGTAAGATGCTACTGTATTGCAAAGCACCTAACAGTGATATTCAATAAAAGATTATATGAACTATGCCCCTCTATATCCTATCATGTAAGTCTCAATGTATGTTGAAATAATCTTCAGGTTCTTTAGAAAAGCAAAGCTAAGTTAAAAATGAGGAGCAGAAGACCTGGGAAGGGGAGATCTTTGCTCATAGAGACTTGAGGGGACAGGAAAAGGAACCTCACATGACTCACAAAGGACTGCCAATTGTATGTACCTCATAGGCATGAGTGAAAGTCACTGTATATCATGTTAATGTCAGCTGTCTGGAGCCGTCAGGTGGAGGATGGAATATCACTTCAGATTAATTTTTAAAAGTCACGTTATAATTGGGAATGCTGGCAGAATCAAGATAGAGGGTGGAAAATCAACTCTTTCAGCCCTGTCATTTGTGACATGATCAAGACTGAGAAATGGAGAGGAATTAAATTAAAATATAACATTTGGTAACACAACACTCTGAATAATCAAGTTTTGTAATGCCATAGACCGCTGGAGAGCTAGTGCCGGGTATCAGTGTGGCTGATGTGGGCAGTGCCTCTTCCACAGGGCTGAAGATGTCTGTGTTGTAGTCCTCATGGCATCCTTCAGATCTGCAGTTATTTGATACCCTCGTTTGCTTGCACAGTTCCTTCAGTTGACTTTTGCATCATTACCTACTTCAAAGATCTTGATTGCGTAGTGTTTCACCTCTGTGAATAAGCCTGCACATGTCATCCTGACCTCCTCATTGATTAATTAAATATCGACAGCAGGTGGAGCTTTTTCAATTAATACTATTTCTTAAACATATATATGACAAGATCCCAAGCCTCAGTTTCAACTTTTGGCAAGATGTTAAGTAGATAGAGTCTGGATAATTTAAAAGTAACTACTTATGAAAAATCAGATCTTGAGCTGGGCGGTGGTGGCACAGGTCTTTAATCCTAGCACTTGGGAGGCAGAAGCAGGAGGATCTCTGTGAGGTCAAGGCCAGCTTAGTCTACAGAGTGAGTTCCAGGACAGGCTCCAAAGCTGCACAGAGAAACCCTATCTCTAAAAACCAAAAAAAGAAAAATCAGATCTTTCGATCAGGCTTTGAGGCTCAGGCCTGTGATCCCACATACTCAGATATTTGGGAAGCTGAGGCAAGTGGATCACAAGTTCAGGTCCTGTCTGGGAGGTTGTGTGTGTGTGTGTGTGTGTGTGTGTGTGTGTGTGTGTGTGTGTGTTTGATGTTCACATAAAGAATACTTCTAAACAGAAACCATTACATTCTTAACAAAAAAAAGAACCTCTGTAACATAATTCCAAAACACACCTGAAACTACCCAATCATTCAATTCACATTCCTCATAGACTATAGTCTGCCAGATACTCTCTCATTCTTTGCACACATCATATAGAGTAAACTATTTACTATTATAGACCAAAGAAACTCAGAAACTCAGAACTGTTTCTGGTTTCACTTTGTTCTTTCTCCTCTTTTCTTTCTTTCTCTCTTTCTTTCTTTCTTTCTTTCTTTCTTTCTTTCTTTCTTTCTTTCTTCCTTCCTTCCTTCCTTCCTTCCTTCCTTCCTTCCTTTCTTTCTTTCTTTCTTTCTTTCTTTCTTTCTTTCTTTCTTTTTCTTTTTCTTTTCTTTCTTCTCTCTCTCTCTCTCTTTCTCTCTCTCTCTCCATTACCTCCCTCCCTCCCTCCCTCCCTTCTTTCACGGGGTCTTGTTACACAAGCCCAGGCTGTGTCAAGATCTCCCACCTCAGCTTCATGACTTGCCAGTGTTACACCCATGTGCCACCATGTCTGGTACAAACTGCTTTCAGTAATACTTGTAGTTGAATATTGAATGCAATTTTCCTCACTTAATCCCCTTGGATCTAACATCAAGCTGAAGGTAATATTTAGATGTGGTAGATAAAATTCTCATTACCACTTATAGTCTGGGCTTTTTCAGATTGGTAGGGGGTCAGCTTAGTTCTCTGGATTTGTTTCTTATGTGTGTGTATTTTTTGGCCAAGTGTGTGCCTCCTTCATCTTATTCAGGACTTTTTTTTTTTATTTTAACTGAAGATCTACTGTGGATTTTTACTATTGGGAAGATACAAGAGAAAGAAGCAAAACATTGTTAGTTCCTAAATGTTTTAAAAATTATTTGCAAGGTGATGACAGACACTGCGAACCAGACATGGTTACTCATGCACACATGGAATCCAAGAACTCCAGAGGCTGAGGCATGAGGAACACCTGAGCCTAGGAGTTTAAGATCCAGCCTAGGCAGCATAGTGAGACTCTGGGCTCTCTCAAGTCCCTAAAGAAATTGCAAAACACCACATAAACTGAATATAGATTCAACTAATAGGCAGCTAAGAAACATGGCCTTTCATGATCTCTAGGGCATATGTGACAAGATTCCTGGGCTTAACTGAAAGTCCTTTGTTGTGGGTCTTTGAAACTCTGAGAGGTTAGCACAAAGTTACTAGCAAAGAGGGTAATCCGTGTTTTCAAAGAATGTAGGTGTTCACTCTACACAGATACTGATGGGCTTTGATGAGTGCTCTGCCGAGTTCCAACAGCAAAATGGTCACATGCTAGTTTGAAAGGCCCTTAGTTCATTTCTCACCACTCCCATGCAGAAATGATGACCTAGTCCAACTACCCTTGGTTACACACCACTTCCAGCTGACATGGCAGCTCATGCCTGCAAGACTTGCTCTTTGGGGTTGCTGAGGCAGGATGATTGCTGTGAGTTAGAGGCCAGTCTGGGCTATCAATGAGATTCTATTTTACAACACGAAATAAATACAGTCTCTCTGGCTTTTGGGGGATAAGGAATCCTGACACCAGGAAGAGCAGTGGTAGTATCCAGGTCTTGTTCCTTAGAAAAAACTCAGAAAATAATGCTGTTCAAAGGCACAAGTTCAGGTCCTGCTGACCCTGGGCTTGTGTGGTTGTCTCAGGCCACTCAGTTTTAAAGATGTAGATTATGTTCGATTTTTCTGCTGGAAATCAGCAATTCCTTGGTGGCTTACATGTGATCTCTGGCCTTATTAAACTTGTAAGCCAAGGGCTATCAAAGAACACAGCAGACTCCAAGTTGTCCTGTAGAAGGAAAAGGACTAAGTGGGGCTTACTGAGTGCTTAGTAAACACTGGCCACTGTTTTAAGTCTTTAACAATTAACAGTTTTAACCTTAGCCATGACCTTAACTCGGTGCAATTATTAACCTCATTTTACCTAGAAAGAAACTGGGGCCCAGAGAAATTTCTACAGCCAGGGCTATCTTGTAGCTGCTAAGTGATGTCTGTGGGATCCGTATGTAGACAGCCGGCCTGGCTCCAGAGGGTGTCGTTGTAACCAGCCTCAGCAACAAGAGCAAATGATTTCAGCCAGCTTATTTTTTCTTGTAGCCAAGGAAAAAGAGAAACAGTCAGATACATGGTTTTGTGTATTTAACAAGAGAAATAATAAAGTAGGACATTTTTTTCCCTTGGCGCTAATCTCAAGTATGAGTTAATAGCATGATGAGATTTGCATAAAAACATATCATAAAAGCAGTGGGCTCTTGCTTTAACTGGACAACTGCCTTTCACACCACAGTCAGTATAGAAATGCTGCTTAACCTAGCATTTCTTCGTGTGAACGCTTGAGGCAAGCAGGGGTCATCCTGTCCTCATGCTCGAGCCTTCGTAAGAGATGCAGGGTACAGGGACTGTCTGGAAAAAGAGACTAACTATGCCCATTAGACTGGCTTAAATAGTAGCTGTGTGAAGATTGCACAGGTGCCAGATTTTATGTAATTTTTAAGCAAATCCTCCCTTAAATACCTTAATTATAGTTATTCTATATTGCTGACTACTGTGAGAACTACTTAAGAGGAAACAGAAGAGATTTTCCACAGAGAGTTGAAAAGCCAGACCATCACCTACAGCACAGACCATCAGCCGCAGCATCTTTTCTGATGCCAATAGGGTATCCAAGCTGAGACAAACAAAATGTCTCCAGGAATCACTGCAGCTGAGAACTACTACTTCACCTACCAACATTGTAGAGAAGGTACTAATATTTTGTTCAGAGCGAGGAAAACAATATCAAAGTTTCTCAGGATGGTCTGAGCCAAGACTCATATTTTGTGGGTTACCAGAGAGTTACAATCTGCCTGCCTAGAGAGCTCACACATACTATTTGCTACTTGGTGTGATTTCAGATTGACCATTTGACATGTTAGTGAAGGTCCAAGTCAGTGGCCAGAGCCTTTCCTCCGAGTGATCTTTTACTAGTAGGAATTCCATTGCCTTTGCTTCTGCCTCTGCTACCATGCCTGCCTCTAAAATTTCTGAATTGTAACTCTTAAATTCAGAACTCTTTTCTCAGAATCTCAATTCATTTATATCTAAAAATTGAACATTTCTAAACAGAGTCAATATCTGGTTGTGTTCTGTTGAAACAATCCATTAAATTTATTTTCTGTTTTTCATAGTTTTAAAACATGCACCAAAGGGCCTAGAAAGACATCACCCAGTAATTTATATCACACAGTGATCCATTTTTTGGCAATTAAAATATGTTTTTATATAAAATTTATTGCTTTTTCCAAAATGAATTTGAAGTTTTCAAAATAAAACACACTAAGGGCTCAGTAGCTAAGTGTGCTTGCTTGACTATTGTGAAGGCCTAGGTTCAAGTTCCCAGAACCCACACACTGGCACCTGTAACCACAGCCCTGGCAGAGGCAGAGGCAGAAGCATTGCTAGGGCTTGCTGGCTGCCAGCCTAGCTCTAGGTTCAGTGAGAGAGAGACTCTGTTCAAATGAATGATGTGGAAACTGACAGAACAGGAAGCCCAATGTCTTCCGCTGGCCTCCACATGCATGCACACAGGTACACACACATGAACATGCTCCACACATACCTACTACACTAACACACACACATACTCACAAACAGAAAAAGGACACTATAAGCTGGTAAAGAAAAAAAGAGTTATTTTAAAAGGAAGGTTATAAAAACGAACATGAGATTAGAACTCAAGTTCATATTCTCTTGGTTGCCAAGATTAGGCAACAAATGTAACTTTTGGCAGACGTGGCAACTGAGAAACCATAACCTGTGCCATGATTCACATTCTCAAAAACAAGGTGTTCGAGAAAAATCCAGATATTTCTCGTAACTAATCAAAGATTTCACTTGCAGATTCCCCTGAAAGAGACAAAAGTGGTATCATGAAACCCACTTTAACAGTGTTTTCTAGTCAGGAGTAGAGGAATGTGCTTTGGAATAAAGTTATTGTTGATGTGAAGTGATGGTGTAGTGTTCAATCTGGTAAGAGATTACCAGCAGGGCGTTGAAACAAGCGGGACAATCTGCTGCCTGGGACAAACACAATGTAAATAAAAATTAGAGGAATGCATGGCACCATCCTGGAGATCCAGCATTTCTCGTACTAGTCTCAAGTGATTTTCTTCAGGCATAAGTGGCTGTGAAGTGGTATTTATTTTTCTAAGAAGTCCTAGGAATGTGGCAACTTTGTCCCAATGACTTTCACAGATATGCTCCACGAAGGAAGGGCTAATAACCTTCAAGAGTTTAAAGGCCTACAACAGAAACATGCCTGAATGGGTGAAATCTCATGTAGTGTGGTCTTTGCCTAAAGTAAACCCTTTAGAAAGAAAATAAAGAAAGCCCTTTACAAGAATAAATACTACTTCTCCCAACACACACACACACACACACACACACACACACACACACACACACACACACTTCTAATTGTTTATCTACAAGTGAAGTACATTTGAAAAGATGATAGTATCTACTAAAATTGATAATTTGGGTTTTGAATATAGATGCCCCTCCCTTGCATTGTTTAATTGGAGAGAATAGACTGATGTTCCTTTTGGATGGTTATTTTTAACTCACATTTAGACTTTGATAGACATTCTCCAAAGAATGTCTTCCCTCCATTCCCTCCCTCTTCTTCTTTTTCCCTCTTTCTTTTTCAAGGTTGACCTTTTCTATTCAGTCTTTTTTTGAAAATGTGCATTGCTGAACGTATGACCGGCACATCTTGTAACATTTTTAGCAAACACTATACAAATGTATGATGATCACTTTTATACAAGTGTGAGGGTAGTTTGATTATAGACATTTTAAAAAATTTAAAATTACTTATTTTTTCATACTTTTTAAAATTTATAAGAAGGTTATTTTAATTTCACATGGCAAGCCGAGCGTGTAGTTTGGTGATAAATTCTATTTCAAAGTGGTGTTAAGGATTAGGGACAGGATTCTTCATGTTATTCTTTCCTGCATCTTAGCTTGTTATGTTCAGTGTTCCAGCTTGTTTGGGAAAAAAATTCTGAAAAATAATAGAATTTCAAAGTGTCTTCATGTAATCATCTTGAACAAGAATAGCTAAGCAAAGCTGGACAGCAGTGGTGGTGACTCATGCCTTTAACCCCAGCGCTTAGGAGGCAGAAGCAGGCGTATCTCTATGAGTTCGAGGCCAGGCTGGTCTACAGGTTCCAGGTCAATTAGGGCTACACAGAGAAACCCTGTCAAGAACAGCTAAGTAGGATTCTCCTGCTTTGTCTGTTAGGTTGATTGTATTTAAAATTAAATTTAGTTTTGATGGCTCTTACATCAGGCTATAGTTCTGCTGTTAATGTTTTCTTGAGTTTGCATGTGAAGATGGAATGCCAGTGTTGGCTGCCCTTTAGAGAGTTCACATCTTTCAATTTCTCAGAAACATTTTGTATTTGGAAACTTAGACTCAGCATCTATTGCTCTTTTCTCAGTTAACCAGAATTGTGAACCCTGAAATACACATACACTTACATTGTACAAGGTAGCCAGTTCAAATTTATGATAAACCTATTATAGCTTTATGACTGCCATTATGTTACCAGTCTATTGCAAAGACTTTAGAAATACAACATTCTTTATCTTAGCTCATAAAATTGAGTTGCATCTTATTTGGAATTAGCTGATGTGATTTTAGTAAATGACACTTTAAATACTTCTTTACATATCAAGAATTCCCTTTGAAAGGGGAAATTCAGGAAGGCTTGAAGATTAAAATACTTAAAACAATACAATTGATTTTTGAGGTGCAATATGGCAACTACCTTAGTTACTTATAAATCCCCTGCATTTGTGCAAATGCATTTACATGGTTATTCCCAAATGTTGGCCTGATACAATCACACAGAGGTTTTCCTTAACTTCCCTTAGAATAATTCAATTGTCTTTAAAGAGCACTCTTTTCAAGAATGACCATAAATGGTTTACTATGATTAAATAGAATCTGTTAAAAAAGAGAGAGAGGGAGAGAAAGGAAAGAAACCTCTCATTTCATCAGAGCTTTAAGAAAACAGCTGTTTCTGTTGCTTCCCAAAGTCATGTGTGTTGACATTCACATTTCTAAACACTTCACAATTTAAGTTTTCACTCTGATGAGACTGTGTTCTCCTTTTCAAATGTTTAAGCTTATAGAAAAATACGTTTAATTTTGGCACAGGCTAAGGACCGCTGGCTGGTATGAGCATTCTGTTGCTCAGCATGTATTTAAAAATATTGTTAAGATGAATAAAAACAGAGCACAAAAACTTTCAAAGTTGTCTCATCTGAAATGACATGTCCTTAGATAGGACCATGTGTGAATGGAATAGACTGTTCTTCTTAACTTAATTCACAGTATCAGGCTTATTTATTCAGAATCTAAGTTGCAGTGTTTATGAGTCTAAGATTCATTGTTTTGGAGTCTGATATCCAGTGTGCATCTAAGTGAGGATAAATGCTTTAGTAAATGGGTTCTTTCCACAAATATTTTGTGAGTATCTGCGACAGTGTGTGAGGAACTTTACAAAGCATACAGGGAGAGTTGTAGCAATGACATTCAGGTTTTTAAAAATACCATTGTTGCTTCTGCCATGTCTGTGTCTTTGTCAGGTGTCACAGGCTACCATGGCATACACATAGGATAAAGGGACATTGATTCTGAGGCTATCTGTCATATGGAGAGTTTTCGCTAGTTTCTTACAGCAGCCAGACCTGTCCAATCACTAACATGATAATGGTCATATTAACCACCATTTACAGAAGTTTCTGGAATCTTACAGTTTTGATGATTATCCTGACCCAAACCAGATTTTCATCTCAGTAGCTGAGAAATTATTTTTTGACTTTTGACTCAGCCAAGGTGATACTTGGACCAAATCAATTTTTAAATTCCATTTTAATATTGGTTTTAGTAAAGGTCATATTTAATATCTAATGAGATAAGTTACAAACCACTTTCTGTCTTTGTCTCTGCCCAACCCCCTCCCATGACCTATTTGTGGTGAGTGTTTAAAGTAAGAAACTATAAATAGTTATGGAAACTATGTTGTTGAAATGTCACATTTTTATGAGGGGAGGTGCATTGCCAAGCAAGATACCTTAATCCAGCAGGATGTGAGAACATAGAAAATGAGCCAAAAGTTCAGAGAATCTTGGAGCCTTGAACTCAAAACCCATTTCACTCCTACAATCTGGTGATGTCAGTCTATAATTACATTTCATGAAAATGTCAAAACAAAACATATGTACATTTTAAAAAATTTTTATGTGACCTAATTAAAGTGCCATGTTGGGAGGCATGTTCTCCCCAGTTAAAAAGTTCTTAATTACAATGAGGACTGATTTTACAAGTAAGACAACTTTAAGCCTGACTTAGCTAAGACTTCTTTTGATAGGACTCCCACAATAAGTTTCTGTCGTTCCCAGTTTGAGGAACTCTAAGGATTAGTGTGTGTGGTTTTCAAATCCAGCATGTCTAACTAAGAATACAGTTGTTGCTTTCCTTGCTAGTCACTGGGTAAGACAGTAACCTTCCAGGGGTTTACCCTGTCGCCACTAAATCTTTTCCAGTAACCAGATACCATGATTTGGCCTGAGAAGAAGACTTATTCTAACATGTGGGAATTTGTGTTCACATCTGTCATCAGTTCGTTTATTGGTGCTGTGTTTGCCTCTGTGTCCTCTTGTGAACTGAAGTTAACTCAGCTTTTCATGTGAAGGACCATCCAGGCATCTCTCCTAAACATGTTTGTTTTGTAAGAAGACAGATACAGGAGCAGAAAAGGGTAAACAAGCCTCTACCCTGACCATGAAATCCCGCTTGCCCTCTCCCACAAGCTTGCCCTGTTTCCGTTTTTTCCTGTCTTCCAAACGAGCTTCTACTTTCCCAGCTTGAAACTTGTTTGGCTGTAAAGGCTCTGGCCAGGCCTGTGTCACGTTTGTCTGTCTGCCATGGTTTCCACCCTTCACCCATCTGCTTGCCCTGTGCCTGTGGCATGTGCATCATATTCCTATCATAACTCTTATCACAGGCTCACTCTATGATGCCATCTTACTTTTCAGGAAATTTAGTGTTTTTGCTGTCACAACAAGGTCAATACGTTTATTAACATTATTGGAATATATATTTTTCTTTTGTAAAGTATTGTTTAGATTTCTTTTATGTGTATAAGTGTTTTGCCTGCATGTATGTATGTGTACTATTCATGTACCTGATGCCCTAGGAGTTCAGGAGAGTATGTCAGAATTCTTAGAAATGGAGTTGGAGTGGTTGTGAGCCATTGAGTCAGTGCTGGGAACCGAACCCAGCCCATCTGCTGGAGCAGCAAGTGCTCATAAACACTGAGCCATCTCTTCATTCCCAAGCACACATTTTCTGTTAAATGTTAAAATATCTATTATTTTTCTCTCTCAAAAGTGTTCTAAAATTCTATCTCTTTTTCATACAAAGTGTGACTCATTCCTTTCCTGTACACTTTTGCTCACTACCACTCTTGGTCCTTTAATAGTCTTGTAACCTTACAAACAACCTAATTTGCTCCCTCTACTCTGTTCTTTTGTCTCACAGAAATACATTCCCCTTGAAAATATGACATTGACATGTTTATTCTGTCACTCTCTGTCCCCAGTGTCTCTGTGACTTCCAATAGCCAAATCCATCTCCCTGGAGACATGGGGAGGGCAAGCTGTCGCCATTCCTGGTGACTCTCCCACCACAGACAAACGTCAGGACTAACTTGGGAACTGACCTTAGGCACAGTGGACTTCATTAAAAGTTGGCATCCTTTTATTTTAAAAAAGTCAACAAGGTCGTTGGGTTAAAGTCAGAACGTTACAGGGAGGTGGAGAAAAAAGAGAGAGAAGGAAAGGTGTTCGGTGCAAATTCATTGCAGATCGGCTGCAATACAACACCAGTTGGACCAAATTTTAGGAAGAAATGAATTTTTAGAATGCGATGTAAAAATTCTATCAGATACATCAAAAAATAACTTTCATGACTCACTTTGATTGGCTTCCTGAGCCAGCCTATGGTTTAATGAGGATAATTTATTAATCTTATGACTGGAATACTTTCTGGAATGAAAGTCCTAGTGTGAAATATTAGGAAATATCATCTATATTATCATATTTCTAGATGAAAAGAATGTCTGGGCTAGTGTGAAAGACTGGGTAATTATAATATGGTGGGGGCTGGGAAGATTACTCTGCTGAACAATGCTCTCAGGGGAAGGAGGATCTCATGTGAAATCAGACATGGAGGTACACTTGCAATCCCACCACTGGGAAAGCAGAGCCAGAACAGCCCCTGGGGCTTGATGATTAGCCAGTCTACCTAAATTGAAGAGCTCTAGGTTTAGTGACTCTGTCTCAAAAGGTAAGGTAGAGAGTGATTGAGGAAGATGTTGACCTCTGACCTTCACATTCATGCACACTCACCCCCTTCTCACTATGCACACACATAGACATAAATACCATACATATACGTCAGAAGGTGTTACACTTTCACCTGAGATATGGTACTCCATGATGTTCATAGGAATTTATTCATTTAATGAACTGTCCTTAGGGCTGGAGATATGGCTCAGTGGTTAAGACTGCTCTCTACTCTTGTAGGGAGCCAGAGATCAGTTTCCAGCAGCTACAGCAGGTGTCCCACAACTATCTGTAACTCCAGGTGATCTGATTCCCTCTTCAGACCTCTGTGAGCACCTGCTTGCATGTTTCCATATGCATGTGTATGCACACACACACCACACAAACATATAAAGAAATTAAAATATAAACAAATTAATTAATTAATTAACCTTTTAAGCCATGCCTGCATGCCAATCAGAGTACTTATCAATTCATTGCTGTCATAGCCATTTAGGAGATAATAGTCCCAAAACAAACAAACAAACAAAAGGCATCTATAGAATTATAATTGTTGTTAATTGTGTTAAGGAGATTGAAATGTTTCTGGGCCTAGGGAGATGGCCCTGCAGTTAAATGTTTTTCATCCAAGTATGAGGACTGGAGTTCAGATCCACAGAAACTCACTGAAGTGACTGGAAGACATAGCCAGCCATCTGTAATTCTAGCTTTGGAAGGCAGAGACAGGAAATTCCAAATCAAGCTGGCTAGAAAGACTAGTCCTATTAGTGAGATCCTGTTTTGACTAAGAGACTTTCTTCAGTGAATAAGGTAGAAAGGGGATAAAGGAAATTCCCAACATCAACCTCAATTTATGCATTCACATGTTTATGTACACCTACATATCTTTGTCTGAATACATGCAAGAAAATGCATACATATGTTTACACAGGTACACATAACCATGCACACACACACATACACACACACACACACACACACACAGTGGGGGAGATAAAAAATTAAATGTTTCTGTAAGGAATTTGGTGATGTTGAGGTAAGAGTTTGAGAAGATTCAATATGATTCATAGAAATTCTAAGGAAAAAAAGGATCTCAAGATGGAAAAATCTCTCAGTCAGAAAGATCATGAAAATACCTTAGTGAAGGACACTGGCAAATGTATGACTATGGTTGCAGAGCTACAGAGGAAAGTGTTCATTCCACAGACGGTCTTGCCGGAGTTCCATGATTCAGTGGCCTTTGGGAGAGGACACCATGGGTACCAGGAGAAAGTGGGGGGAAAAATAGGAGATGCTGATGACATGTGTTTTTTAGGTGCATAGGAAATTGTTGTCATCAGAATGTGTGCTGATTGTGAACTGGACACAACCCAGAATATATCAGTGAGGAACTGTCTATGTTTTACTGGTCTGTGGTATGTCTGTAGAAGACTGCTTTAATGAAGTTATTGGTGTGAGAAGACCCATCCCACTGCAGGCAACCCTATTCCTTAGGCAAGAGGTCCTGAACTGTAGGAGAGTGGAAAAACCTAGATAAGCACAAACAATAAAGCAAGTTAGCATGCATCTATATCAATCGTCCTCTCCTCTTGACTGTGGGTGTGATGTGACTAGATGTCTCAAGCTTCTGCAACTGTGATTTCCCCACAGTTAGATCAGAACTTGAAATTATAAGCTAAAGCAAACCCTTTCTCTCTAGGTAGCTTGTTGTCAAGATATTGTCACAGCAGTGGAAATGGAGGTAGGAGAGCACGTGAGGCAGCGAGCTGATCGTTAGTAATGGACAGTGAGTAAGTGACGCTGGACATGGATAACAGCTTAAAAACTTGAGCCCCCCATTTTCTCCTAAATGTAGTCCACACGTCAGCTGACCCTTTCACTTGTTCATATGTATCTTGGGGCCCAAAGGAGCGATTAGTTTTCTCATTGTCCTCTAGTGCACCTTTAGACAATAAAGCACAATCTCCAATCAGCATTGCCCTGAAATCCAATCTAGGTAGAGTGATGGCGATTGTCCTGGACCCTCTCTTGAAAACATGTGGACAGCTTTTATTGCACTTGCCTCTTTAAATGTAAACTTGTCAAGATCCATTTCTCATATGACATAGGTGTACGACACTAAGAATGAATACACACGTGAATGAATAAATGTAATCTCTGTTTTTCGTTTCCAAGGTTGACCTCCTTTCCTTTAGGAGTTTAGTTCTGTATCCATCAGTGTTCAACCAGAGAAATCAAAGGGGTTGGAAATCTATAATACAGTATAGATGTTAAAGTATATGTGTTCAAGGATTAAGTACAGAGAAAATGCTCACACAATGGTGGGCAATGGATTTAGAGTCCTGGTAAAACTATTTCATGAATGTCGCAGGCTTGAAAAACACAGGACCACCAGTTGGTAAGAGGCACCACCATAGGAGAAAAATGCCTCCAACTTGGACCTATTGATGACCAGGAGTATTCTGTAGAAGTCCAGCCCCAAACTCATAGAGCCAAACATGTATCCCTGACTCAGTGCTTCATGGCGCAGAGTTGAGACCAGAAGTCAGCAAGTCCCGCTGCATTATAATAGATATTCACTCCTGCCACCATCCAGATCTCTAGTCTCCTAGCTTTGAATGTATTTATATTTTTTTGAAATCTAGTCTAAGCCTCATAGAGTAGTAAATCTGCAAGTCCAGCAGGCAGAGTATTTGAGGCTGGTGGATAACAAGTTAGAGACCAGCCTGGGATTGTGATTTTCTACTCTTCATCAGTTCAGGGTGACATTTCAATACATCACAGACTGTAATTTACCAACAGGATCTTCCTTTCTCATTGCTTGGAAACTGGATGTCTATGGTCAAGTCTCAAGGCCTCTTCTCAGAGTTAGAGGAGGGAGTGTAGAAGGGTGGAGGGAGGGAAGAGGAGAGCTTGATGTTTCTTTCTCTGAAGATAATCCTGCACTATTATGGAATTTGGATTCCTACCTTAGGTCCTATCTCCAAATATAACTGCATTTGGAGGTTAAAAGTTTTACATCTTAACTTTGGGAAGACAAAACATGACCAGTACATAAGAATGTTCTACAATTTTATTTATAGTCACACAACAACCAAAAGTCTCCCTTGTCTCCATTTCCTTTGTGAGTGAATGTTCTTGGGTAAGTCTCAGAAAGCTTAGCTGCCCTGGAAGCAGCATCATGTCAGAGTACCTCAAATCCACTCCCTTCTTTACTTGTCATTTCCCAGACCTTTGTTGTTTCCCAAAGTGATGATGGCCTCTGCAGTGGCTCTCCCAAGCCCTTTTCATATGCTTAAAGCTCCCACATTCAGCCGCCTGCTGGCAGCCCTCAGACTGTACTATCTCAGAGAATGTAGATCACACATCATGGAATCTTAGAGAATGATAGGTAGAATCATAGGTAATACAGTCTTGGGAGCTCTTTTCCTTATTTGTAGTCACAGATACAGGGCACCCCAAATCCTTCCTGAGTGAATTACTTTGGAAAACTCATGTTAGGAACCTTAATGATCTTTAGTCTTTGCCCCCCACTAGTTTCTTCCCCCAATCTTACTAACATTCACATTTTTTACTTTTTTGAAAGAATACTTTTGAGCCTTGTACCTAGGTGGTTTTCCAGCTGGCTCCCATTACAAGCACTCTGTCCCAAGTTCAATGGCCAATAGCCTCCCATCCAACCACCCTTTGGTCCCTGGCTCTCTGCAACACGTGACTGACCAGATTCCTCTACATAAATAATTCCTCTCAGATTACTCCCTCATTTCTTTTCTGTTTTCCGGTTTTATGTACATACTAATTATGGATGCTCCTCAACACTCTGAACAGCCTTCTAGCACTAATCTTTGTCTTCTATGATTCCTCTAAAAGAGCGCCTCTGTGAAAACAATTAAAATCATCCTGCTAATTCTACAATACAATTGTGTACACACACACACACACACACACACACACACACACACACACACAGGGGTGGACTACCATAGGATTTTACTCTTCTTGTTTTAAATTTTAATTCTCTAAACTAAAATCATGGCAAGATGCCTCTCTTATAGCTAAAACACCTTGGGAAAGTAGTATTTTCTTACTCCTCCTGGCTTCTATATTTCATTCCTTCAATAATTATTTATTTTGGATCTAAAAAAAGGAATGATCCTGTCCAACACTGACACTGCACAAACCACCTAAGTGGCTTTAAGGCTGTGAATTAAACAAACTAACAAACTGGTGACATTAATTTTAACATACTATACTTAACTCAGTATAGCCTTAGTATTATCATTCTAACATGCAATTAATCTGAACACCATAAACCATTTTATATCTACTTTTGGTACTGTGTCTTTAAAATTCCATGTGTCTATACACTTTCATCTTGTCTTGAGCTAGTTTCCTTTCCTAGTACTCAGTAGTCTCATGAGGCTCCTACCTCCTGTCTCGGATAACATAGCTCTGGTGTTTCTGTCACTGACATTAGTGCCTGGTTCCAGATCTGGAAACCAGCCCCCCTATCTGCAACTATCAACCTCTTGCTTGTTCAATGTGTCCATCAAAGTGGCACCAATTATCATTGAGACTTTTCACTTGGAGGAATTCTTTCAGTTATCTTTGTGAAGATATTCTGAAAGGATCATTTTAGGTGCATTGTTATATTGTGGTCATGTTTGATACAAGGGCTCTATTGTTGTCTAAGGAGTAAAATTTACCTTTTTAAATGGGTTTGGAAACTGTGATAAAAGGTAAATAAATAAACTAGGATGGTGTCACACGCCTCTAGTTACAGCGCTTGGAAGGCTGAAACAGGGATAACTAGTTCAAGCAGCCTGGGGGATATAGCTAGCCCCTGTCTCAACAATAAAAAATCAATAATAATAATAATAATAATAATAATAATAATAATAATAATAACAAAGTATAATATTTGTAAAACTTTACCAATTAAATTGTGCTTTGCATGAATAGATTTTTAAAAAAGCATTAATTTCAGCCATCTCACTGCATTAGAAGGACCAAGTCAGATTCCAATCTACTGTAAAACATTATAATTCTATTCTTCTTAAAGGCAAACCTAACTGATATTTTTCTGATCTTAAAGCAAGTAGTACACTAATTGCAGCCTTCCTTTGACAATTGTTAGAGTGCGACACCTGCATTCAGGATCACTGGGTGATATTTTTGAAGAGAAAACATCATTAAGCATACTTTGTATGTTGGAAAGGTGACACTTTAACAGTGTTTTGGGTTAATAGCTAGGGACACTAGGAGGAGAAAAGTGCTAACTTTATGAATGAACATTTTGTTCTCCCGTCTTTTTCCAAGCTCAGTAAATAAAGCAGCCTCCACTGCAAAGGAGTGAAGTGGCTGAGCACTTAACCAGAGAGGGCTTACTCAAGGAAAACAGTGACAATATTAACATTAAAGAAATTTATTATGGACACGAAGATGCCTCTGAGTTGACTGCTGATAATCACACCTTTCTGAAGAAATGCCAACATCATAATTTGCATTTTTTTCTGTCCCCTTCCATCTGATAGTCTGATTGTCTCCAAAGAAGCAACTGGCCTTGACATGTACAGACGGAGGACATGGTTACCCTGGCAACCAGCACCATGGACCACATGTGACCCCTCTACAAAGAGCATCTACATCTTTTCAAAAGATAAACTAAAGCAGTTAAAACACTTGCAATCTGACCTAAAACAAAAGTCCCGTTTTTCAATGCTGATGGAAAATACAAGTTATTTTAACTTCATTATTTGACAAAATATTGAACCACAGATTTGCAATTACTTATGGCCATTTTATATAGATTTCAACACCATGAGTAAAGTGTTTGGTTAGGTAACTTAACTATATGGTACTAAACCTCTCTCCTGTATTTAGAGTTTGGAGATCCAGCAGAGGGAGCCCACACATTATTGATGATTATATGTCGGTCTAAAATGATTTAATTGTATTTAGAGATTTTAGGAATAAAATCTTTGTTAGCTTTATATCCTATAGATTACTCAGGGAAGCATTCATTTTAAATGTTGATTTGTTCTTTTTATTCTTTTAATGCCTTACATATATTTAAAAACTTACATTTATGTATGACATAAACACTTTTTTAGGTCTTTTTTGTATAACTAGTCAAGAATGCTCAATGGGGGTTAATATGGCTTCATTTCAGATTTCATAAAGCTTTAACCACATCTTCTCCTTCTCAATTCCCCCTTCCAATTGACTGCACACCCGAGAAAAGTCTCATGAAACAGTTTTATAACTGAGCACAAACAAAAAAAAAAAAAACTCCCCAAAACATGCAATCCCTAACTGCTTCCATCTAGAGAGCACAAGAGGTTTATAGGGCATTGTTTACTTGTCAAGAAAGATGTCTTTGAAAATGACATGCCTTCCATAGGAAGCTGTGGGATCCCAGGACCTACCTCACTCCCAGAAGATATTGAGACTCTGGGTGTAGTTCATCAACCAAGGAATTTTCCCATTCGTTTCTCCAGAAATATTGATTGACATGTCTTTTTATTCCACGGGCCACTCCAAGCTTGAAGAATCTGAGTGCGATAAAATGGCTACTGGTTATTGAGTTCCCATGTGCTCAATGCTGTACTTTCCTTTCTTACCTCACCACGACCGGTTAGTTGGAGAAAGACTTCATTTCTCAGAACCTAAATAAGCAGCACATGACAGACCTTGAATTTGCATGCAAATGTGAGACCCTGAAGTGCAAGTTGATAATCATTGGGAGATACCTACTTCCAAGATGCATCCCTGTCTGCTGGCTTCACTCTTGCTTCTGATGAAGCCAGAATTTCTTATCCTCAGCGGAAACACTTGAGAGAGGATCAACAGAAGATACTATTTGAAGGTGTTCAATAAATCAGTCCCCATGCTAGATGCTTTTTGAATCACTGATCTTTCAGCAGTATAGCATATATATGCTATGCTTTGGCAAATAAAGACAGGCCCAGGAGATTTCATACTATAATCTATTCCTGGCGATGCCATGAGCCTAGGATTTAAATCCAGACTGTTCTGATTTTAAAATCTAATCTGCATCTATTTTCTACAATTATTTCTCCTAGTCAGTTTACTTGAAATGAAAATCTCATGTGTGTTTATTTGCACTTAGTTCAATAATGTGGCAGTTTGTAAACTATTCCCCTAAACCTCAACTCAAACATTGATTCACAGTACACTTTTTGGTGTACATAGTCAGACTAAAAGGTAATTATTGGTTGATTTTAAAAAAGAAACATATTGTCTATGAACTGGGAGGCATTGGTACCCATTTTGGTTAACTACTATATTTTATGAACGAGAAAACTGAGCTTAGGACAGATTGTAACTTGCTTGTTCTCTTCTTGTTCATTAATGAGAACATAGAAGAACCACTCTAACTCTGGGAGACAGATTTCCCTGTTCTACTTCAAAACTGACTTAAATAAACAGTGTTAAAAACATATGTGACCCTCCAGTCTCTTTATTTAATTTGATGCTGAGTTTAGTAAGCTTAAGGCATTTTGGGAGGCCAGTGATGAGTTTTATCCATGGCATGAAAATGAAAGATGAGTTTATTCTAAGTCAAAAAAGAAAAAGGATTCACAACTCAGTGCAATAAAATGTGTTTCAGAAATCCTTTGTGATCAAATTCATGATCCAAACACAAAGTTTGCAGAGGTTTTATTTTAGTTTGGTAAATCAACAAGTTGAACCATATCATGGATGTTCAAGATGAGGTTCTGTTCATAGCACCAGTTACTACTGAAAATCCCAGAGTCCTTTCTGACAGAGGCAGATGAACTGCATCTAAATATAAGGTTCAAAAACTGGTGTTCATAGCACCAGTTACTATTGAAAATCCCAAGGTCCTTTCTGACAGAGGCAGACGAACTGCATCTAAATATAAGGTTCAAAATACATACCTCAAGGAGCCTCGCTGGCAAGGGAGGTAGCAGCTCCGTTTCAGAATTTGCATTTATTGGAGCTAGAGAGATGGCTCAGCCATTAAGAGTACTGTTTGCTCATGCAGAAGATCCAGGTTTGGTTCCCAGCACCCACAGGAAGGTCATGACCATCAATAATACCAGTTCAAGGAATCCAGCATGCCCTTCTGACCTCTGCGGTTCACCATGCATGTATGTGGTACCAATACATCAATACAGGCAAAACACCCATACATATAAAATTTTATATATAATTAACTTTATAATTAATTTTATGTATTTAAAATTTTGTATGTTTAAAATTTTATTAATATTTAATACACATTTAAAGTTATGGATATGTATGTAAGTATCCATGACGAAACACATTCTGTGTCCCATACATGCACATACAGAGTTGTTTTTTTTTTTAAGTGACTCAGAAGCCTTTGCATGTGCTGTTCCCTAAAGTTCTAAGTGACAAGAGGCCAGCAACAGAGTACCAAGGAGATTGATCATGTCTCTTGACATCTACAGAAACTCTGGAAACTAAGGTATGTGCTTGAGTGGAGGTTTCTCACTGCAGAGACTGATCAGTGTCTCGAGGCACTGCCCTCAGAACTGCCTCTAATCCTCTGTTCCTTTCAAATGTCCTTGATATGTTCTGTTCCTTTCAAATATCTTTGATATGTTCTCTCTCAGTAGTGAAAAAGCTCATAAGCAACAAAGTGTGACTCTGGTAGCCTTAACGTTACTACTGGTCCAGTATGTGCCTCATATATTTTCAGAACTGACTTGTGGCAGAAGAAAATAGGCCAGTACAAAGTAACTGTTATAGCTAGATGTTAGTTAAAGAAATTATCAATGGACAGCTCGTTTTGACAGGATGTACACAAGCTATCCAAGAAGGCAAGGTCTAAGGAAAAAAAAAATCTAAACACAGAACTTAAAAACTTTTTTTCCCCCCCGCAAAAGAAACAAAGTCATTTCTCACCAGGTTGTCATTTTTCTGGATTGTTGCTTTATGAAGTTCCATCCCAGACAATTGTAGACTTTCAATAATTGTTTGAATGAATAAAAGCTAGCAGCCGGTACAGAGTGGTCCTGGTGTGCCAAGCGGGGAAACGAGAACTTCTAAGTCTATTAGCACACTGAAACCACATTGTAGTTCTGTGAGGTAGACTTGTGGAAAAGGAGAGGCCTGTAACTTAGCCAAGGTCACTCGGTGAGTGACAGAGGTAGAATCTGAAGTGAGATTTGTGTTTCTCAAGGTCGGCGCTTTAATCACCAGGCAGATTTAAGTTGGAATGCTTCCATCTGAAGCCTAAACAGTTGGTCGACTCTCTGGTTCTGTTCATACAAACTCTATTTTTCTTAAATGGCAGTAATTATAGCATGATCATATTGTTGCTGCAACTTTTCCTGGCTTATGTAAGCATTTTGTTTGGTTTGCTATGAATACTTCTTTAAAAAGGCATAGGGACCCTGGATTTAAACATAATTTTAGATCACTGGTTGACCCAGCTCCAAAATTCCTGTGAAAATATTGTTTCCCACAGGGGGAAAAGATTCATTAAAGATATGAATTGGCACACAATATGTCAGTCCTTGCTGCGAAGTCCAGAATGAAATGGTTTTGTGCATAAATGGAGTTTGGATCATAGCATGTTATAGTAACTTTTTCACCTGGGTAGCAGGTTATTACCTTATTCCCATTCAGGTTGGGGGACAGCTAGATTGACTCCTTTCCAGTGATTAGCAGGCTATGTACTTTACCTCTGAGAGCATGAAAAATGAAAATAAGGTCTAAGACCAGGTCAGTATGGTCAAAGAGCTTAGAATACTGGCTGGTTTTGTTTTGTTGTTAATTATGAAAGAGATTGCCTGTAGGTTGGGAATATTGTATAACTCAAGAAACCATCCTAATAAATTAGCTAGGAAGAACACTATTCAAGCGTTCTTGATGGTGGTATGTGGGGGCGGGTGTGTGTGATATATCTAAGTAAGTGAGGTGTGAGAGTGGAGGTCACAGGACATCAAGAAATTTACATGAAGAAGTTTAAGAGTTGCCTTTTTAGTATATTCAAAATCAACCAAAATTACGGATTGCTGCACCAATCAAATTCCTACAGACTCATTAAACTGACCAGTCTTATGAAGCAACCTCTGATACATTGAGTCTATAAAAATATAGGCTAGCATTTTAGGAGCTCTTGTACAACTAGACAAATTACTATATCTCCTTTTTGTGGTCCTTCCATCATGCCAAGTAACATATCAACTGTGTTTTTTATTGTTAGTTCCTTATTGACATGGGATCCAAGTAGCGACAAAGCATGGCCCTCCCGAGACACTCCTTTGTTGATGACCTCTCTTTATATAAATACATACCTTGTTTAGTCCAGTTTATGACTATGAAAATAGCCTGAACAAAGTGTGATTTTTCAAGAGACAGTTTAGAGGTAGAATCTAGGACCAACTAGATTCAGCCACTTCTTTAATCACAGAATCTCTTGTTTGTGAGGTACCTCAAAGGTCATGCAGTCCACAGTTTGTCATTAACTACCAACAGTTAATATTCATTGAATACTAACATCACCATATGCTCAAAACTTGTATAATTGAAAAAAATTAACATTTTAATTTGATTTTGCCTTTGTCACATGAAAAACCTTGAAATGATTCCTGCTTAATGCTGTTCATTTTGCAGCAGGACAGGACTGGTCCAGGGGAAGAGCAGGACTGGGGAAAGTGTTGGTTCAGTGGCACTGATAACAGTGATGCTTGGCAACAGAGGCCAGGAGTGCTAGGCACTGTCTGTATTCACACTGTGGTTGTGCTGTTCGCCAGCTCTGACCTTGCATGAGACATCAGTGTCTCTAAAGCTTTGGCATCTTAATATAGAACAGCAGCATACCCACCTTACAAGTTTGTTATAAAGAGGAGATGATCTAAGACGCATATATGGCTTAGCATGGCACTTCAAACAGTGTGCACACAAGTAGCTATTGTTTATAGCATTGCTGTGTTTATTATTATACTATGGTAGCCTTTGTCCTCAGTATGCCTTTGTTGGGTGAGTGAATGAATAAATCAATATTCAGCTTAAGCTTTTACTACACATTACATCTATATAGGCATAACATATACCCATAAATAAGTTGATTATTTAGCACGTAGTTATTGATTGCTGCTTGCTTTTGGAAACCTGGATTCTGAATATAAGTGAGTTGACATTTAGCAGAAACATGTGGCCTAAGGTAATTTTACCCAGAATACAAGCTGTCATCCTTTATAAGCAGCTAAACAGTAGGCTTGGCTCAGATCTGCTTCATAGCCCAAACAGGTTTGATAGATTGAAAGCAAATAAAATGAAGAGCAGCTGTGGATTAAGTCAAATCTGGCAAAGATGGGTTCAGTGTCCTTATATTGATTAAAAGGGCTGTTCAGATTCCAAGACCTGACATGATGTGCTAATTTTTATAGTAGAAAGTTGCTGTACTGAATGTTTTGTTTCCTTATCTTCCTCATTCTTAAGAAAGAATAAACTTTTGAATATCTGATATGATATGATATTTGAAATATGCAAGTACAAATCAGAAAGGAAAAGTGCATAAAAACCGGCTAGCGACACTAACAAGCAAGCCAGCTTTATTTAGATACGATGGAAAATATATGCTGTTTCTTACAACAGAAAAGTTCCCAAATGTATTTCTGAAATATTGAGGAATTATGACGTTTTACACATTTAGAAAGACTTGGCTCTCATTTCATTTTACTGTTAGCCTGGACCCGTTTACTTCAATTCAACCATTATTATCTTCTGAGCCCTTCCCCAGTACTTGTTATTTAGAGTCCGAGGAGTGTGCTTACATGAGAAACCTAAGTTGGCTTTAGTCAAAAGGCAATACCTGCTATGAGGACATTATGAGAAAAGACATAACCAGATTAGACAGGTCAGAGTTTCCTAGAGGAGATGAAACTTGAGCTGTATTTTGACAAATGAGTAGTTGAACAGAGACGGATGTAGGGGTGGGGTGAGAATAGGGCACTTCAGGTAAAAGGAGCAGCAGTGTGCTGATGATAAATGGGAGGGGCCACACTGCCTGTGAGGAAATGCAAGTCAAACAGGATTCCCAGAATTCAAAAGGAGGGCAGGAGGAAGGAAAATACTGAAGGAGCAGTAGACTGGATCAGCCTGCACTTTACTTCCCTAATATGAGCGGATTGCCAGATACCCACATGTTCAAATTTTGTTCCGCTAGCTGTTAATGGCTGTCACTTGAGAAATAAGAATCATTAGTTAGATGCATATATGACATGCTAGATTATTCTAATGTCTCAGTCAGTTTGAGCTTCCTTAACTAAGTAATGAAGACAGGGGGGCTCATAAACAATAGGAACTTGCTTCTCATCATCATAGATGCTGGAAATTTGAAGTCAAGGGCTCAGCTTGATTGGGCTCTGTGGGAGCTCTTTTCTGGGCTGTAGACTGGAGACTTCTTGATGTATACTCACATAGTAGAAGGAGCCTTTCTTTTGTTTTTTTCCTCTCTCTCTTCCTTTCTTTTTTGTTTCTTTCCCTCTCTCTTCTTCTGCAGATTAAATTTAGGCCATCACATACACCAAGTAAACACTTCATTCCTGCAATATATCCCCAGCCCTAATTTTACTATATGTGTTGAATTGCCCATATTGGTCTTGAATTTAATCTGTAGCCCAGGCAGGCATGGACATGTTGCCTTTTACCCTTTCACCCTTCTAAATAGCTGCAATTACAATCCCAAACTTCCAGGCTGGTTGGTCAGCTCTCTTATAATGGCATTAATCTCATTCATGTGGATGCCATCCTTATAGTCTAATGACATCCCGAAGTCCCTATCTTCAATACCATACAACTGGAATTAAACTTTAAATATATGAAATTTACAATGGAAGAAGCATTCAGTCTAATGCAAAAACATTTAACAGCTTTCCTTCAAGTCCTTTGGGGACCTTTATTATGTGTCAGATCTTTATGATTCTGTATGTGGGGAATGCAGAATGCATACTTTTCTAAATGGATTTCCATTCCAATGATGACACAGACCATCTTGAGGATACATTTTATGGACTATACTTTGAGAACCACATATGTTGACATAGGAGGATCTTTCAGTAAGACTACGTATGGAATAGTTCATCCCACATCTAGCATAGAGGAACAATGTGAGAAAGAAACCATTAGATGGACACAGATGGATTAATATCACATTGTAATAGCCCTGAGGTGGCCTGAAGGGAGATGGGGTAGATCTGACCTTCATCAGTAGATGGCAGTGATGAAGAGGAGGCAAGTGATTGAGAAACACTCCAGAACCATAAGAAACACAAATCGGATGGATTTCATTCTCCTGTTTAATTAGGGGGTGAAAATCTGCAAGAGTGGATGATGGATTGGAAACAAGAGTGGATGATGGATTGGATGTGGAGGCTGAGGAGGTAAATGACTCTGATTACTTGGGTTTTTTTTTTTTTTAACTTGGGAAAGTGAGTCATAAGTGGTGCTCCTTGTTGAGATCCAGAGAACATTTGTAACAAAGATGCCATGAAGAGTTTGAGACTTTACAGTGTGTATGGGGCATAAAGTGGAATGCTTCAGTGACACAGGTGTGAGAGACACGAGCTTCCTGTAGTACAATCTCTCTGAGTGGGTAAGGTCACTCATCTGGGAACAATACACATTATTTACCAAAAGGCAGTTTGCTGGCGTGATGGTGAGGGACCTTTCTAAGAAATGGCTTTTAGAGAATTAGCCATTTACAAAATTGCCTTCTGGCTAATTTTTCATTGGGAAGTCCTTCTGTTCTCAGTCCTAGAACTTTCAGGAATACCACACAATGTGAGAAGATCTCAGGGTAAAGACAAACCTTTAAGAGATGGCAGGAAAAAGAGAAACTCAAAAAGAGAAATGAAAGGTTTGGAGATGACACCATATTTTTATCCAGTACTATAATTTATGCAATCTAACAAATATTTTCTATATAAAAATGTCTGGTTCAATGAAAAAAATTAATACGAACACATTTGAGCTTCCAGATGGCTGGAAAAGTGGATTCATTCTGTACTCAAATGGTTCAGGTTTAGCATTAACTGGACCTTTGATTTCTATCAATAGTTTGCTGTGACCCTCATTACTTATTGCTATTACTGACTTTTAAGACAGGTCAAGCTAAACCTAGACCATTACTGTCTATAATACAGCTGGGTGTGCATAGCTAGACACATTGCACATGCAGAACTCATAGCAGCCAGAGTGTTTTAAGATGAAAATGATATGAGTCCTTTATTTGGAAGATTCTTTAAATAAGAAATGGCTGTGATTCTTAGAGTCTAACTTTGGCTCTTTAATAACCATGTGGATTTCTTCAGCAATGATCAGTTACCTTCAGAATTAACTCTCATTGCTTCTGCTGTGTCCAAACCTCCATGCCTCAGATCTCTAGTCTCAAACCAGAGTGAATATATAATCCCTTGAGTAGGCCAATAGAACAAGAGGAAGAGTGTCCAGCTCAGGTTCTCTCTCTCTCTCTCTCTCTCTCTCTCTCTCTCTCTCTCTCTCTCTCTCTCTCTCATATATGGTTTATATGTGATGCATTCATAGAAGTCTGTGAATGTCTGTGTCTATGTACACACATGCCGAAACCATAACAAGATGCCATGGGTCTTCATTTATTGTTCTTGGCCTTACCTCAAGACATTTGCCTCTAACTAACTGAAAACTCATCATTCAGGCTAATCTGGAAGGTCAGCAAGATCTCAGGATCTTGTCCCCTGGTGCTAGGGTTACAGGCATTGGCAGCCACACCTAGATTTTTACATAGGTGTTGGGGATTCCAACTCAGGTCCTTATGATTGCAGAATCATCTAACCATGCCATGTCCATTTATCTTTAATTGATAAATGTGAGATTGGTTTTTGTGGAAAGGAAGGAAAGTTATGGATATTGAGCATCATTGCTGGTCTTAAAGCAAACAGGACAAGAGAGATAAGAGACAAATCTAGAAATCAGTGGCAAAGTGGGAAACTAAAGGATCCACTCTTCTCCTTAACTCCTGGAAGCTGAGTTGCAATTATTCCTTGATTATGGCAGTTGGGTTCCATGATGACTCAGTCAGTAAAATGCTTGCCTCATAAGTATGAGATGCTGTGTTCCTATCTTCCATATGCATGTCAAAAGCTGAGCATGGTGGCACATAACTGAGGGTGAGACAGAGACAGGGGGGATCTTGAGAGCTCGCTGGCCAGCCAATCTAGCCAAAATAGTGAGCTAACAGTTTAAGTGAGAGACCTTGCCTCAAGAAATAAGGGGGAGATAAACAAAAAAATCATCATTTGTTCTGACTGCCACATCTCCACAGGCACATATGCCCAGGTATACAAGCATAAAGCTACACACACACACACACACACACACACACACACACACACACACACACACAAAAGCACATACACAGGGTTTGTTCCTTACATGAAGGCCCTTGTAAAAAAACATAGGAGAACTATTTGAAAGCCATGTTTGTTGACTTTAACATCTATGAATTGAGGAAATAACTGCCGAAAAAAGCACCTAGACACTGATATCCTTCTTATTTTTTCAGATACATTTGGAATATTCTGCCATGGTACCTTGCAGCAACTTACAACCATGCCAGGAAACCTTTATTCATCATTTCCATTCAAATTCTACCTATTCTTCATGACTTAACTGATGTTATCTTTATTTGACATGATTTTCCTGGCTTTTTTGTGTCTTGTGAATTGTCGTGCTCTCATTATTTGATTGGAAAAAAATAATCCGCTGAGTGTTAGCTATATGCCCAACTTGATTCTTGGATCAAGGAGACAGCAATGAATGAACCCAAACCCTCAATTCTCGTTAAGTTCACATTCTTGAGAAGGAAAAATTACTAAGAAAATAAGCCATCCGTTTTTCCACAGATAGATAAAGATAGACATAAAAATCAGGTATAGAGATGTAGGGGTGCAGATGTAGATAGAGATGCAGGGATAGGCAAGTTCTAGGTGGCTGAGTGGATGGACAGAAGGAGAGAGCTGGTGATAGAGAAGTCAGAATGGATCAATAGAAAAATCATGGGAGCATGGTCAGCTTGCACATACTGGTAGGCTGATATTTTAGTTGGGGTAATTTTGTCAATCTCTTCATCCACATTGAAGAGAAAGACCTCCCTGTTCTTCTCTCATTAGCACCAGGTCATGGGGTGGACTTGGGTAATAAGCTTCACATATTTGTTTATTGACATGGCTTTTCACTTTTTATCCAGATATTTTGGCATCTCACAGAAGCACAGATTCAGTTTCCATTGCAAAGTCAAGCTGGCCTACACAGGCTGGCCTAGGGGTTTGTTTGGTTTCGTAGTTATATGCAAAGCAAGATGCTCTAAATAAATCCAAAGGGCTTCAATAACAATGTTTTGGCAGGGGCTTCCCTTCTGTGCATCTTTTTTTTTTTTTCTTTTTGTTTTCCCCAATGTTGATGTACTACTGGGAGACTTCTTACTGCAGTGGGCAAGGCTCCACCCAGAGACCTTTCACCCTTCCCCTGAACAGATGGGCAAATGGAGCCAGAAAGGAAAGTAGGGTCAAGACAAAGGTTAGTGGAGAGGCTATTTGGGTCAGAGAGGGTGAGAGTGTGTGTAGATTACGACTGCTCTTCCATGTAGGTTCCTCTTGCTCCAGTTATCTCTATTCCTGTTACAGGAGGACACGCTTGGTGTTAAGCAGAAAAACTGGAGTTTTGCCCAGGAAATTATCAGGGCACTGCCAAAAAGGAAAGGAAGAAAGAAAGAAAGAAAGAAAGAAAGAAAGAAAGAAAGAAAGAAAGGAAGGAAGGAAGGAAGAGTGGGGGAATGAAGAGGGACAAGAAGAAAAACAGAAAACTTAAATCTCAAGAAGGTTAAAAGTGAACCAGACTGAAAATTGTTTTGCCAGGCTCTGGTATCAAGCATGGTGACCCCAGATACAGTTTCTTAAACCCAGTGAACTTTCAAATGACATTACAAGGAATTCCACTGTGTTTGTAGTTAGGAGAATTTATAGTATTCTTGGAAAGGGTTTTTAAACATTGCTGGGCTTCAGAGAAACAAAAAGGAAAAATTCATTTGCTCTATGCTGTTTGCATTTCCCTTCCTATTTATTATTGCAATCTTAATGTATGAAAACATGACTTACTGGGTTTCTTCAAACCAGGCATTCTCATTATGCTATTTCATTTTAACTTCACAAAAGACCCAGGAAGAAGGCGTAGTTACTCCCCTACAGAGAGAAGGTACAGAGGCAAATATGGAGCGATGGAGAATCTTCCCCCAAAGCTCATGGAAGCTAGGCATCAAAGCAGATCTTTATGGCTACATGCTGAGTTCAACAGCTCTTTAGTTCCCTCACTAAGTCTCAGGTTATTCAGGTGAGAAAGTTCAGGCATAAAGCTGATGTCTGAAAATAGAGCCAGTATCTATGAGGTCAGTGTGTCCAAGGTAGCGTGCTATACTGGGGACTGAATCCATGTCCTCATTTTCCCACAAAGTTAGCAGAATATGCAGCGATACCATGCATCCTTAGCACATACCACAAATATAGCAGGATATGAATAGAATAACAGGTCATACTGCCGTTCTTTGCCTAATGCCATCCATATCTTCTAATATCTTTTTATTGGTCTGATTCCTCTTGGTCCCTGGACAAGCAGTCTGGATTTCACATCCATGTTTATTTATAGTTGTGGCTTATTTGGTTTGCCACGTAGGACTTTATCCTGAGGGCTTCCAACTTTCTACAGGTGTCAGATAACTTGATCATGATTTTAGAAAGGTATTTTTCCTAATGTAAATGCAGAAAGACTATAGAGAATGGAAATAGAAAAAATTCTAGTGAAAAGATTTTAGTGGTAAAAATTTAAAATGAAAAAATCAAATTTGCTGCTGGCAGTTGGATCTTAAAGTTCTAATTTAAATCATTTCTTTCAAGATACAAATTATGTGAGTCACTCAGCTTCTAGTTAAATGTCACCATAACCTGTAGAAAATCTTTAAGGCAGACTTAATATACACACACTGAGAGGTTATTTATATCATATAGCTGCAAGATTGTATGATCTTTAAAATTTTACACACACACACACACACACACACACATATATGAGAAAGAGAGAGAGAACAACCTAACTAATCCAATCTACCAGTCATCTCATATATAACCTACATTTTGGTGTGGATTTAATTAACCTCACTGATTCTTGGCTCACTGTGGGTAATAGACACATGTGTAGATTGTGCATATGAAGTGTAGCAGTCAGGGGAGTGATATTTGTTCTCTTGTGGTAGAGATGTCATTAGCATCATGCTGAGCTTCTCTCGGGACCTTTTACCTAATAAACTTGATAGAGCAACCTGTCAGGGGGCCAGCAGTCAGGGCAGTAGTCGTACAGTAAGTGAGAGGAGCCAAAAACCTGCTCCTTTTGATGGTTAAACGCTATGGCCTCAGCCAAAACCATGGGAACAGCTGTCATGGGGCAAAACAGAGCACAAGGTTACAGGACGTGACATCCAGGAGGGCGTAAAGCTAGGACTTCAGTCATGACTAAAGATCAGAAAGAGAAGAGATCTTTTTCGGTGGGTGGAAGACAGAAGCCTGAAGAAGTGTTTTTAATAAATACTTTGCAGTGTAATCTAGAAAGCCTATAGAAGTTTCTTAAGTTTTGTAGTGAAATCCATGGCATTCTATAGCCTTAGTTCTTCCTGGAAGCTTTGGGTAAACCTGGTGGAGATGTAATATTGCTAGCAATTGAGTTGAAAGTGAACAAAAATATTTCAGTGAAGGGAAGGAGGCTTGTGCATTCTCTAAGACCACTGAACATGGAGCCCTTAACAGACTGACACCACATTCCAAAGGGACTGGCATAAATACTTTCTCTTTCCAGCACAAGGGCTGTATAGCAGAATATATGCCTATACTTTTCTTCTTTGTGATACCAGATCACCAAAGTACTGCACATATTTCTTTTATATGATCTTTAAAAATATTTACCTCCTGTCAGTGAGATGGCTCACTGGATAAAGGCATTTGCCACCAAGACAAACCTGAGTATGATCTCTGGAACCCACATGGTAGAAAGAAAAAAGCAAATCCTATAAGTTCTCCTCAAACTTCTACATGAACACCATAGCATGCAAGCACACAACACACACACACACACACACACACACACACACACACACACACACCACAAACTCAAAAAAAAATTAAAGTCTTAATTGTATTATGGTTCTTCCTTTTGTAGACTACCCTGATAAATTTTGATGTTAAAAATGTGTGTGTGTGTTTGGGAGAGGGGAAGGTGGGGGGAGCCAGTCAGTGGTGGTCTAATGCCTTTAATCCCAGTCCTTGGAAGGCAGAGGCAGGCAACTATCTGAGTTCTAAGCCAGCTTGTTCTAGAGAGTGAGTCCCAGAACAGCCAGAGCTACACGGAGAAATCATGTCTAGAAAAACCACCACCACCACCACCACCACCACCACCACCACCACCACCACCACCACCACTGCCACCACCACCACCACTAGTAACAACGTGTGTATTAAAGAGTGTAAGTTAGAGAGAAAGAAGGTAAGGCATTGGATGGGTGGGGAGGATTTGGGAGGAGAAACCATGGTTAGTGTATATTGTATGAAAATTGTTATTATCAATAAAACAGTGAAAAAAATAGTGTTAAAAAGTGTGAGTTTAGCTGTTTTGAAATAAACCTTATTCTTGTATATATGTACTTAATGAGTATTGGTGTCCGTGTTTGTGTGTGATGGTGACCAGGTGGGTATATGTGCATGTGAGTACAAGTGTCCTCAGAGGCCAAGGCTGAGATCCCCTAGAGATGGAGATACAGGCAGTTGTGACCTGCCCAGTATGGGTGCTGGGAGCTGAACAAGAAAGAGCAGCAGGCACTCTTACCCACTGGGCCATCTCCCCAGGCCTTCTTTTTAAGTTGCCATTTTGGTCTTTTCTAACTGATCCCCTAACTGAGTAAGTACTGGGGTTAGAGGGGCAATATCAGCCTATTCATCTCCCGATGATTAAATAGTAGTCACACTTTAAAAGATTCATGCTGTCAGCAAGCCACCCTAAGAAACACGGAAACAAACTGTCCTCTTTTGCTGAAACTTCATTAGTCAAAACATGAGGTAAGAGAACCTCGCTTAGCAATTTTCAAGGCTGAGAAATCAAGCTCAGGGTAGTAGTGGTGCTATTGATACAGATTTTATCTTGTACAGCATGAAGCAGGTATCCTCTCTTCTTAGGCGTTCTAGCACAATCTAGCTGTTCTACGACCATATATTTTAAAGATCTTTTGAGCACTATTTGAGATATCATCTTGCTCATAGGCTAAATTTCTCAAGTATCTGGAGATTTGTGTTTTGAAATCAGATGTCTGAAATACACGTGAAAAATTGTTATCCAGACATCATTTCTATAAAAACAAACAACAAACAAAAAAACAAATGCAAAACAAGCAAGCAAACAAAGAAGCAAAAACAGTGCTATTCTTCCAAAGGGTATTTCCAAGCCATTACAGCACAGGCAGCCTACCCTTTCCCACAACTTGTCAAATGGTAGGGACATACATTAATGAAGGAGTGGCGGGGGTAGAACGACACTGAGAACATATAAACATCCACCAGGATAAATGTCTTGCTGGTAGTCACTGCTTCTTTTAATAGAAAACTACAAATCTTTCATCATGAAAGAGAAAAAAAATAATTCACATTTCAAAAGACTTTATACCAAGTCAGGTAAAGGGTTCTCCTGCATTCACTTGTCTACAGTTAACACTGACTCTCTGCCAACCTTACAGCATGGAATAAAGGTTGCTTATGTGGGCAAGATAGTTTGGGACTATATATTAGCAAGTTCAAAGATATTGTCTTAGTAACTCTACTGGCATAACAAGGTATAAAAATAAGAGCAAAGCCAACATCCCTGAGGTGGACATACCCAGGTTAGCACCTTTCTCACCAGGACTATTGCCCATATCCTGTGTCCACATGTTCCCAGAACATTAGCAGAACATGTGGAACTTTTCCGGTTTCATTTGCTAGCATTTATGTCCCTACTTAAAGCAAATCTCCTCAAGAAGGTGATGAATAATATATTTGCTGATGCCAATGAGTTGTTTTCCTTCTGGTTGTGTTGTTTCTTTGTTTGTGGTGGTGGGAATTGACCATTAAGCCAGCACCCCAACTATGTTCAACCAAGTGCAGTCCAGATCAACAGTCCCCACCCCACTGTCTTCAAACTGCTCTTCTCTGGGGCACGAACCCAGATCCTTGGTCAATTGTCAGCCTAAACTTCTCTTATCTGAGAGGTGAGTGTCTGTAAAACACATGCTTCCTTTGTTCCCCAGGACATACACCTTCCTGGTCTTCCTGTTTGTTTTTGCTCCCCTCCCCCACAACTTAGGTGACTCCTCCTCAGGCTCATTGGCGAATTTATCTCCATTTTCTTCATCTTTTAACATTAGAGTCACTCAGAACCTGGAGGTCAATACACTCTTTCCACTTCCCACTTTGGTAACTGCCTCTGTCGTCTAGGATCGTGTATAGACTCCTAACAGTGACCCCAATTTAATCTCCAATGTAGAGAATGTTATCCTCATCTCTCCAGTCATGCACTCCACTGCTTAGTATTACTCTTCAATGTGAATCTCAAACTCAACATGTCTGAAAATCAAATTCTGGTATCTCTATTCCATGTCTGTTTGTCTCATAGTCTTCTCCTTCTCTATTAGCAAAACTCAACTTCCTATTTACTTAGACTACATATATTCTGTAAGTATTCCCCACTCCTGATAATTGCCCCATGACTTATCTCCATGACCATTTCCCTTATTCTGTTGAACACTGTCTTTCCTGCAGGCATTTAAAGATCCTCTTCATTCACTTCTCTTGTCCTTTTTCCTCTACAAAGGAGGGGATGGTATCACTTTAGATGTAAGATAGACACTAGCATTCATCTCAGAATCCAAAGCGACATTCTATCTCAGAGTGGAAACCAGTGTTGTTATTGTGGCTGACAAGCTCCCCACTGTCTTTCTCCCATACTCTAACTCCATCTTCTCTATTCTTCTCCAGATTTCGTGGCTGCCCCCGCTGCTCTTTGAACAAGTTAGAAGCTCTCTTTTGTGTTAGTTTTCAGTTGCTATTGTAACAAATTACCATGAACTTCGTGGTTAAGGAAACATAGATTTATTATCTTACAGTTTGGTAGGTCAGAAGTCAATATCTGATCTCACAGGGCTAAAGTCAAGGTGTTAGGAAGGCTGTGTTTTTTCTTTTTCTATTTTTTCTTTTTTATCCTGGAGGATCTAGGGAAGAATCTGTTTCCTTGTTTTTCCAACTTCTGAAGGCCACCCACATCCATTGGCCTGTGGGAACTTTCCCCTCCCTTCAAAGTACAAAACTACATCGGTCTGACCCCTCTTCTATATTTCTCCCTCTGGTCCTAGCTACACAAGATGTATTGATTCTGAGGAATCACAAGGTTACATGCTCTCAAACGAATAACGTCTACATTTTAACACGGGAAAATTTAAGCACATCCAAACTGTTAGTTTGCCATCTAAGGTAGCATTCACAGCACTTTAAGAATTATGATGTGTACTTTTTGAAGGAGTTGGAGGCAAGATACTTTTCTGTCTAACAAACCCACTCCTTTACATATTTTCTTAGCACCTCACCACGAAGGCCCTTCCTGACAACTTTAGTCCACCTCCACCATCAGCACAACGTACATTGTATTGTTTACCTGCTTCATTTTTTAATATCACTAATACTTTCTTATTTTCTTCTTTTGCATAAAAGCTGTATGCTGTCAATAACGTTTGGGCATTATTCTGCTAAAGCCCAGTATCTAGAGCAATGTGTGTTGTAGAAGCTAGCTCAGGAAACACAAGGAACCAGTCTTGTTTCTAAGAATTTTCAAATCAAAGGCTAAAATACGTTTTGATTGCAGATCCCCATGGATTCAGTGTAGAATTGGGAGGGAGATCTGCTTTATTTTGGTGAACCTTACTTTCTACAAATGGTACACGTTTCTGTGGAATTGACTGGATATCAGTGCATATCAGGTGACATTGTGGATGCGTAGAACACCTAACAGTGCCCAACTCATACATTTATCTAACTTAATTAAAACTCTATTCTACTACTCTCATTAATTTCTCCAACAATACATTATATTTTATCTATACTACAACCTGTAAATAAGCAGGATGTGGGATTTTTATTTACTATGAATGTAGTATAAAAGAACTTACACTAATGTATATAAACCTGGAATGAGGTCCCTCAGAACAGGAGTGGCTAAACTACAAGTGTGTTGTGGTTACATTAATCTATCTGCCATAAAATTACATAAACAGTGCCCACTCCTTGCATTTATATTCTCAGTGCAGGGGATTGAACCCAGCGTACTGTGTGTTCTAGGCATGTGCCGTTTCACTGAGCAATCTCCTTGGCCCTCAAAATAAATTATTTTAATGGGCATTTTATTTCAATGCAATCCATAATAATCCAAAGATAACACGGATGTCAATGTGTTCCGTAGAAATACAGTGTCAGTTATAGTCAGTTATAGAATATTTTTATGGAAGTGAAATATATAAAATTGATCATTTTAAAGCACAAAATTCATTAGCATTTAGTACATTCATAATGTTGTATAACCATCCCCTCTTTTTTACTCTTAAGACACTTTCATCAGAGGAAAAAGAGGCTCTGGAGTCAGTCTCCCTGTAAGTCTCCCTATGCAGAGGGAGGCCCCGGCAACCACCAATCTTTCTGTCTGTATAAATCTACCTTTTCTGGGTAGTTCATATACATGGAATCATACAATACATGAACTTGGCATCTGGCTTCTTTATCTCAGCATACTATTCAGAGCAAGAGATAGAAACTGGTAAGGCAGTGTTGTGGCAGAGATCCTGAGGATAACAGTCCAGAAAACATCATTAATCTTGTCATCCATTCTGTCCTTGCTGGAAGCCAAGAATGCCAGAGGGAGTTCTGATTTCTGGTCCATTCTTGTTTATTCTCCTAAATGAACATCCTTGCCTGGAACCTGTATGTGAGAATCTGATCCAAACAGAGAATTACCTTGGGTGGTCCAATGGGATTCAGCATCTCCCTGTGCCTCACTGAAGTCTCTTCTTTAAGTTCTGTAAAAACCCACAGACCAGTAGTTCAGTAGTACCCTGTTTCCTGGAAGTCATTCTTGTGATGCAGAACTTTCTTTCTTTCTTTCTTTCTTTCTTTCTTTCTTTCTTTCTTTCTTTCTTTCTTTCTTTCTTTCTTTCTTTCTTCCCCCTTCCTTTCTCCTTCCCTCCCTCCCTTCCTTCCTTCCTTCCTTCCTTCCTTTCTTCCTTTCTTCCTTTTTTTCTTTTAGCTCCCTCTAATAAAATTTCTATCTAAAACTCACTCTTACGTAGTCTGTGAATTTCATTCTTCAAATTTGCGTGACAAGAATCTAGAGCTACTGTCTCAGTGGATGCTTGGTGGGATCATGGGTTCTCAACATCCTTACTCCTGAGTTAAAGCCCAACTGAGAGGAGAGACAAACACTCCGTCACTCTTAAAGACACCCCACTTCTTCCCCTGTCAATATTTTCTAAGTTCCTCCATGTCATAGCTTGTATCAATATTTCATTCCTCTGTGTGACCAAATAATATTCCTCTGTACGGATCTACCACATTTTCCTTCTTCATTCATGTCATAGTAGACATTGGTATTACTTCCATTTTGCAGACAGCATGAATGCTGTTGCTTTGAATTACGTGGTGCCACCTGGATATAAAGAAACACTTGCTCCAAATCTCATGGTATCATAACAGAAAATAAGAGACCCGTATAGGTCTTATTACTGAAATGAAGATGATTAGCAATGCCAAACTATCTGTAATTTAACTAGGAGAAGCAACCTGTTAATGCTGGTTTTCCAATCACTTCATTCATTCCAAGTGTAAAATGGGGTATTGGAACAGTTGGTAATGAAAACACAGACACTCGTTTCTTAGTTTGAGAGAAACTAAATTGCTTCATGAGAAAAAGAATATGTCATCATAACAGAAGTTGTTAATTATTAATTGAGATAAACACTGTGTCCTTGTATATAAAGGCTTTAAAATATAAATTTAAGAGATAAATTAGTTCAACAAAATAATATGAGCTCTTGAAAGTTCTTTGTGCTAGTCTTTGTGTCCTTAAATGCTCCAGAAAAAAACATTAATTTTTAAACAGAAATTAAATAGCATTTTTTACAGGCATTAAGGTCATTGTTTATTTTCCTAAAATTAAAAAGACACTCCAGAAATATAGCACACATCCATATCCAAGGAAGATCATTCTTCCCTTTATAATAGACAGATTCGATTGTCTTTACAGCACTTATTTCTTAGCCATTTCCATTATAACCACTAGTTCTCAACTATGGTTATACATTAAAAACTAATGCCTTTTTAATATATACAATATTAAGGCTAAATCTGGAACTACTGAGCCAAAATCAGAAGAGTAAACTCAGCCTTCTCTATTTATGTGAAAATCATAAAGGATACTAGATGTCACTAGTTTTAAGGGGTGAAGAACCAATCCAGTGGTTAACATATAATTATCTGCAAATCTTCTTCATAGAAGGAGCGCACCATGCTCAGTGTTCAGATTCAGGACTTCTGAGGTAGCCTGGGAGTTTGAATCACACATAGGTTTTCAGGTGGTCCTGATGCTGACCAGTCAGGATCACAATTTGTGAATAATTGAATTATCTTGTCCCTTGCATTCAGTAAAGACAAGGAGACAGCTGATCATAGATATCCATACAAATAGCTTTAAGATGATCATTTCATGTGTTTCATGTGTTTGAGAAAATTTGCCTTAGCATATCAGTTATGATGACCGGACCGTTAAGTCAGATGATCAGGCAAAAATACTACTCCTGTGGAGCCTGTATCAAGTTCCTTATCTCTCGAGTCTCAGTTTCTTCATCTGACAACTGGAAGCAGGTAAATAATTTTATCAATGATTAAATGTGAGGGGCCAGAGAAATGGCTCAGCCGTTTTGAGTGCTGACTGATGTTCCAGAGGACGAGAGTTCAGTTCATTGAACCCACGTGCGGGGTGTGGGGAGAGGGCTCACACCACCTGCAACTCCAACTCCAGGGGGATCTGACACCTTTCTTTTGATCTCCCCCAGTACCAGCGTTCTCTGTCTCTCTGTCTCTCTGTCTCTCTGTCTCTCTGTCTCTCTGTCTCTCTGTCTCTCTCTCCCTCTCTCCCTCTCTTTCACACACACGTAAATTTTTTAAATTAAATTTGATAATACATATAAACCAATTGACATACAATAAATATAATTATTAACTTTTGGGGATAGCAATCATGTTTTAATTTTCAACTCTTAGAACTTTGAATTTGTTGAATTCTCTGTCAAGTGTTCTGTTTCTGACTGGAATAACAAATAAGGGAACGCATACTAAAAGCAGGAAGAATTAATTTGGGAATCTAAAAGAGCAGATGCTGTGATAGGATTGACTGAAGTTTTGTATACGTATGGTGATCAAAAGATTATGGTCTGGAATCAGCAAAGAGTTTCTACAGTGCCTGCAATTCTTTAATGTTCTTTCTTCTGCAAAAAAGACAGCAAAAACATTTCCTACATATTGGGTTGTTGTGATGATCAGAACAGATGAGGTTATGCTAGTACAGTGATTAGCACAGTCCTTAATGTACTTTAGGTACTCAGTAAATGATAGCTCTTATTAAGCCAAGGCTAATTGGTTCACGACTGGTTCTTTAAATATTAACTTTCCTCCCCCTGTTTTGAACTGATGTGTTTTTATGGCTTTCTGAAGGGGTTGAGTTAGGAATGACAGTTCTCCCAAGGGAATGAAACTCTTGAGAAGAAATTTAGTTACTATTCCCCTAACACTTCCAAAGGCAAGACCACTGAGGAGTGAAGGCATATCATAGATGCTAAGTAGCCCACTGTTCTTCCCATTGCCAGATGCAAGAGAAGAGTGACTAACATCTGCTTGTCAGTAGTTTTCCTTCCAGACTTTTGGTTGGGCATCTCTGTTGGCACGCAACCCTGAAGACAGAGCTGTTGCCAATCTCTGCAGTGGCTTCCCTGAATGAGGCCTAGAGGAGTTCCTCTTGTGCTCTCGGCCAGGATAAAAGGATAAACCTGTTTCCAAAGAATTGGTTGTTTTGCTGAAGTTACTACTGAATGAAAATGATCCTTAAACATTTTGGACCTAATGCAAATTCATCTTAAGAAACTGCTGGACAATATTATTTTCCATAGAAACATTGACAGGAGACGTTGGCCATTTATTTTCTAAGACAAGAACTAAATGGTATTTCCCAGCTTGTAGCCCACATTCCAGTGGGAGTTCCAGTGTTGGATAGGTTATTTCTGCACAGATATTCGTTTTAATATTCTATGTTTATTTTAACATGTAATAGGGAAAATAAAAGTGTTTTGTTTTCCAACTGCTGTGGCTCAGGATAAATCTAAGAAAAGTAAAGGTTTAAAATTCTAGGTAGCTAGGAATGCAGTAAGGCAGTGAGAATGGCAATTTTGAAGGCAGTGGGAGTATAGTAAAAAGTTAGAAATATTTTACAAAATACATAGGCTTGGTATCCCTGAAGCTCAAAATGATTCCTCTGTGTGTATCACAAGGTGATGGAAGATAATGTGGAGAAAAACAAGGCCACAATGATCTGCCTTAATCTTTCCCTCACTTCAGGTGACGTTTAGCCTATCCTTTTTCAACTGCTTAAATTCTTCTTTTTAAGACTTTTACTAATTAAAAAAAAATGTCAAGGGGAATGAACCACATCAGGCACTTGGTAGAAAAGGAAGCAGTAACTTTTCAGAATTAAAGGTATTATGACTAAGATTACCATGAAAAGGCCTAGTGTTTGCCAGGCAGTATATGAACTAAGAATCTGATTAAGGCAATCATAGTTTTAAATACCACTGGAATTTATTTCCTAATTTAATTGCCAAATTTCTAATCTGATTAGAGCCTGGGATAGTGGTGGGGCACAAAACTGACTTTTTTGGTGGGGGGAGTTGATAAAATAAGGTTTCCTTTGCTGTATATAAGTCAAGCTGAAGTGCATATTTTTTCTAAGATTAATATTAGAATGTTTCCTTTCATTTTCATTGTGTCAGAGGCAAACATTATCTCCCAGGAAACAGAATGAAATAATATATGCCCCCAAGTCCAGACATAAAAGACGTTCTTAAAAATAAAGTCATTTGGTTGAATTGGCTGGAAATGAGTTGGATAACAAGTCATGGTGGTGAAGCTCTGGATGACATCCTCATTGCTCCCAAGGGCTCTCAGAGCATCCAGTTCTTACTTCCAAGTGTGATTGGTTCCTTGTCTGTTTGCCTTACCAGTTGCTTTTCTGGCCTGACTACTTAGGGCAGAACATTCTCGCTAAATTGTTCCCAAGTTGTTTCATCCACTCAACAAATATTTATTCAGCACCTATTGTGTGCCAGGCCCTTACTGTTCCAGGTGAAGGGGATGCAGCATTGAGGGAGAACATGAAAGCCCCTGCCCTCAAAGAAAGCAGAATTGTTTATATGAGTTATTAGTGTGGATGTGACCACTCTCTCATTTCAAAATGTGCTTCTTAAATTTGTGATTTTTACGAGGCTCAGAAATGATCTTAAATGTTTAAGAGGATGAAATGATAGGGAACAGAATTAGATAAACATTGTCATAAAATTCAATTAAACAAGGTCAAAAGTAGGACCAATTTTTGAAGACAACAAAGAACACACATGGAGAAAACCAAGAATTATCATTTACCTTTTAGATCCTTTCAGTACTGAGTTCAGTACTTTATACTCCTTGTATGACTGATTCTTCACATCGCCTTCACATAGTTTATACTATTCATTCCACAGATGAGGAGGCTAAGTACAAAAGAATTGTTTTGTCTAATCTTATCCAACTTGCAATAGCTCAGACAGCAAATAAAAAGAAAACAAAATGAGAATGAATATTTTTATGTCCTACCTTGTCCACAAAGGAGGAGTCCATCCAGGCAGGCAAGAGGGAGACAATTGAGACAATGCTACATTGTAAGTAAGTCTAGGTTATTAAAACATAAAAATGAGGTTCAATGAGAGAGAGAGAGAGAGAGAGAGAGAGAGAGAGAGAGAGAGAGAGAGAGAGAGAGAGAGAGAAATACTAGCAAAAGCAAGGAATCAATTCCCATACTACTTTAAAATCTGAGTTGGTGGGTGTTAGAAAGTACTGTCCTCTGATCATAAAACCTACGCTATCTCTATCAGCAGCTCTGGCTATTTGCAAGAGACTCTCTAGATGGGCATGTTGACATTCTCTCAAAGAAAAAGGGAGTGGGTTACTAGACTCTTTTCTGAGAGCCCAGCCATTCCTTGTAACTCCTTCCCAACAGTAGGGAATTCTGCGCAAGTTGTTCATGGTCTCATGGTCTTAGGAGGTGATGGAGTCTATAGTAAGTTAAATGACAGGGCACTATCTACACAGCAAGAGGAAGTTGTTAACCATGGTGGTGTGAGAATTTTTTGGGGTAGTACAGATGCGTTGAAGGCCACTCACCCTCCTAAGTAACCTCTAAGCCATACTCTGTCAGGAGACGCAACAAGCAAATTCACATGAGAAGATAGACTTGGTGGAATCATTATTTGTTCTGTTTTTGGTGCCTTATCAGGGTGGAGCAGACATTGCTCCTATTTCTCCACAGAAATTTCACACAACAACAAGAATATTATCTCCATAATAATTTTAAATTTGGGTGTGTAGTACTTGTGAATGATAAGACTTTCCATTGAAGTCTATCATTGTAGACGTCACTTTCATTTGAAGATCAAAAACTTTTCTGGACAGAGTCCAAACTCATTGAGTTTCAGATAAGTGGTAATGGTTGGGGGGCAATATTAGTTACTTGTTTGTTTCTGTGATAAAACATATGACCTGGGGAAATTTAATGAAGAGTGAGTTTATTTTGGCGTGTGTTTCCAGAAAAAAGTTCATATTAGCAGGGGAGGCTTCAGGAAGCGTTTGCATCCTCACCGGCAAACACCAAACTGAGCGAAAACTAGTGTGAACCAGACTATTAACTCTCCACATCTGACACCTGTGATCTTCAGCAAGGTCACACTACCTCCCCCAAACAACACTACCAACTGGTGACCAAGGATTTAAATATCCAAGCCTATGGGGATGTTCTCAAACCACCACAGCCAGTATTTATCAGCTTTGTCTTATAAAGACCAGCTACCACTGGTGCTCATGACCATGTAATGAAATTTTCAGACTTTCCTAAGAAACAGTTTTGTTTTGGAAAACATGTAAAATGTTCTTTTTAAAGATGGAAAAGTTTGAGAGAGAGAGAGAGAGAGAGAGAGAGAGAGAGAGAGAGAGAGAGAGAGGTCTTTATATATTTTTCTGTCATCTAGGAATGATACCTCCCACAGAGAAGAAGAGAAAGAGAAGGGCATTTTGTAAATGCAAAGTGAACTATATAATTTTTGCTCTAATAAAATATCTTCTTAATGGGTATTCCAAATGTAGTCTGTCTCTATTCTGGTGTATATGAAATGCTGGCATCTGAATTTCTGCTGTATCTGAACCTCATCTCTGTTTTTCCCTGCTAGCTGTATGAAGAATACTTACCTCCACTGTATGAATGACAAGTCGTGACATGACAAAGGTAATTCTGAGATGTTTATTGAATGCTTTTTCAATCTTCAGCCATGTCTCTACAACATGGTTGGAACTTTTAAGTATTAATTTACTATCATGCCTGGAATTCCTTTTAGACTCTGAATACCTAAGTGGTGCTTCTGTGCCTTCCACTGTGATCACTAAAATGAAGTGACTGTGTCATTAATCAGTGTGCTGTACTGTGGTTACCCAAGGTCTACTCTATGTCAGGAAAATGAGGATCTAGTCATTAACAAGAAAGACATATTCCCTGCATCCAGAACCCTGATCCCATGTAAAAACCAACATGGAAAAGGGACGTTGTGTGCACAGTAATAGTTTATATAACCCACATGTTGTTTCCTATGTACAAAACAAGGACCAATGGCTCTTCTTATCCACAGGAAATACCATCTCACCACAATCCACCTACTTAATACTTGTTCTCCTGTGGCCATGCAGCCACAAGGCCCTCTCTCTTTGACCCTATTCCCACAGACCCTCCAAACTTCTCTTGCTCTAGACCTCTATTTCCAGATCTTTCCTTGAGTCTGTTAGTCCTTCCATCCTTAGAGCAAATTCTGCCTTAGCTCTAACTTGATTTGCTATGGTTAAAAATTAACTTTGCAAGCAAGCCATTCACTAATTGCTAGGAATTTCTTCCAGCAGAAGGCAAGTCTATATTTAAGTAATAGTTTCCTCATCTGCCTTTGTCTCTAGCCCTCAGCTCATCTACTGCTGCATCTACAGATTTGACGGTGTTTTCTCAATTATCCTGAGCAAGGGACATTTCTCATGTACCCATGATGTGCTGCTAGCTGCCAGGCAAGACCCTGCATCTTCTTCTGGATTAGCTTCCTGTTGTATCTCCATCTGCTGTGGATGCTGTTGCCACTTACAGATGATAGAAGGGTTGGGAGTGATCTGACATGGGATTAGTCATTCGGAATGGACTGAAAGAATAGTCTGCTCAAGCAACCAGCTTCCCTGTTGATGAGCAGATGGGACAACAATGATCTGCTTAGTATTAGCCCTGTTTGGGGTGATCATAACCTGAATCTATGAGGTTGTGGTTGGGAATAAATGCCTGCTGTTCCTGAATCCTAAATTTTAAGACATGACTTCTACTTGAGTTCTAACACTGAAGCATTCTTGCAGAAAACCTAGTTCAGGAAGATATGTGTGACTAAGAGATGGGTTGTTAAAGATCAGGTTCTTGCTCTGCCATATAAATAATCATAGGTCGGGTAATTAGTTTTTATGTGACCTAATTTTCTCATCTGCAAGATGGGTGCAATAACATATAATTATGGGGATTCAATAAACATTAAATGAAAATAATTTGTTAAAGGGTAAAAATATGTATTGATATTGCACTCTGTTTTTATGTCTGTCTCATTCTTTAGGGTAAGTTTGGATTTACCATATTCCCTTATGTTTAGAGGTTTAGGAAAACTTACCCAACAAATACAGTGGATGTGAGCAGTCTTGTAACTACAAGACTACTAATGTAACTACCAAATAACAAAAAAATGCGTCAGTTAAGTGATTAATTATTTCATTCACTCATTCACTTAATGCTTCATTCCTTCAAATAAAGTGCATAATACATGCTGGGGAGTCGATGAAAGAGGGGAGATCATTTTAACTGCTCAATGCTACAAAGAAAGGGAAACAAAAACAAATAAATAAAAGGAATAATTAGAAAGAAACATGAGACTGTGAGAGATATGAAGAGGAGGTTGTTAAAATTTAACAGATGTAGCCACTTATTGGGCTTTATTGAAATCAGGAAATCTTCATACAGAAAGAAGCAAAACCTGGTTTTTTGGGGGAGGCATATTTAGGGCCATTAAGTACCCATTTTAATAGGGTCTCTGGTCTCAATGGAAATTGCAGCATTTACAGGACTGTGTAGATATGACTTATAGCCCACACGCCATTATTCCAGGTTTCAAAACTAGTCTATTCCAGATTTTAACTTCATGTAATTGTTTACCACTTTAGAATTATAAAAAGGTTGGAGGTGAGGTAGAAAACGATTTTAATGGCTTGTGCTTCCTATCACTTCCTGAATTTGCAGAATGTTTCTGAAGAGCTGGCTAGTGACAATTAACTGTCACCCTTGGTCAGATCCATGGTCCCCAAAGCCTACACTGTCCCTTAGCTGGAATTTCAGAACACAGGGGCTTACAGACATTTCTGTGTTTACTAACCGCTATGCCTGACCTGTGAATGTTTTCTTTAGATAGATACTAGCTCTTTCAGTATTGTGGACTTTTGATTTTCTGGCAAAAATCCTGAATCATCTTTTTCTCTCGGTCACCTTCAACCCTTTTAGACTTGCTTCAGTTTCCCTCTCCCTAGTTGTCTCTGCTTTCCTGTGGAAACTGTACATTTTTGTTTCATCCCTTCGGATTGGAAAGTTCACATGTACAGACACACCAGGCAGAACAGTTTGTCACGGCCCTTTAGGAACACAGCGGTGCTGTAATAGAGACCTCATCACGCCTCCATTAACTCTCTTCCAGTTTTCAGCTGCATTTGGTTCTTAACAAAGCACTTATAGGTGTTGGTTTTGGACACTCTTCTTTCTGTGGATGATTTTCAATGTAAGCATTGCTGGCAAGTACTCTTAGGCAATCTGCTTTTCTAGTCTGCTTCATACTGTGGCTGTGTAGGGGATACCCAGCACTTTGTGGGGCTGCAGAGAAAGAATTAAATCATATTTATACTGGGAAAGTAGCTCAGTTGGTAGAGCATATGCCTGGTTCACAGGAAGCTTTGGGTTCAATCCCCAGCACTGCATAAACTAGGTGTGTTGGTCAAGAAGTATAAAGTAGAGGCAGGAATATCAGAAGTTCAAGGTCGTCCTGGCTACATGAGACACCATTTTAAAACAGAGAGAGATAAACTAGATAGTCCTGTTCTTTCTTTACTGGGTACCAGCAAGTTCTCTGCTTTGAGTGTGCAGAGCAATTTAGCTGGAGCCCTTTTGGGATTGCTTTAATTCCTCTTAGAGGTTTTCAAAGACAAGGCTGACCTAATGGTTAGAAAGTTAGTCTTAGAGCCCATTTGCATAATCCTCCGCCAGCTATGTGAGCTGTATCTGATCAGCCAGCCGTTCTGTGACTCAGTTTCCTGTTGATTAAAAAGACAGAGAGAGAGTTAAACAAGATACCTATATCTTAGATTTGTTGCCATGTTTAAGTGAGATAGTATATAAGGAATGTTTAATGTGAGCTGACAAATAGCAAAATCTTAAGTGACAGTACAGCTGCCTAGGAATAATATTCCCCACAACTCTTGTGGTGGTCAGAGACTTTTCCTCCTATGTCTGGCATAATATCTCTGTCTGATCAGAAGAGTGTTACTGGGTGTGGAAAGGACTGATGAATCTCATCACTGTTCTTTTCCCCCAAACACACCACAGCCTTTCTGGAGTCCATTTTTGACCTCTCCTCTTCTTCCTAAAGACGCATCTCTAACCACTTCTGCCCTTCACCCACTGCCCTACTCCCTTTCCAGGACACAGGAGTCACATGGTGGCTTCTGTTTGTACACAGGACTGACTGAATGGAGAGGCTCCTTGGCTTCAAAGCCCACTCAGTTCCCGATGAAAACCCCGCGTGTAACAGAACATGACTTATACACACATCCAGTAAATATCCTGGTGCCATACTAAATTCTGTAATCATCCCCTGGTCTTTGTATTTGACTGTCCCTTTGTTCAAATATTTATATTCTGTACTTGGGAAAACACCTTCTGACCATGCCCTCCTTTCTTAATAAAACCACAGAAGTTTCTCTCATATAAGCCATTGGCACACCTGATACATGCTTGTTCTCAGATAGCTGGCCTCTGTAGCCACGAAGGATTTGTGTGGAATTTCCATTCCAGTGTTAAAGACAGCCATCGCAATGCCAGAGGTTCTTGTGAAATATATGATTAGCATGTACCACAGGAATTAATAATTCTCAGGCCACTGTCTTAAACTGTAACCACATTGTTTTTGTAGGGAAGTTGCTCAATTTATACTCACAGAATGTAAACAGCTGCATTCTGACTGAGAAACTAGCTTCATTTAAAATCCATATCCCTAAAGGTACTCAGAAAATGCTACTTGGTATGCACATGCTATGTCGCTTTGAGTGACAAATTATGGTAATTTCCTTGATAAGTTGATCTTTTGATTCTTTTTTCCACCTCCCCAAAACCCAAGTAAACACAAAGGGAGAATGCCCTCTCTAAAAATAGCTTTTTAAATGTTTTTCCCAGAGTAAATAAAAATGAAATTTTAATTTAATAATTTTATAGAATTATAAAAAATAATCCACTGGATATTGTGCCAATTTGGAGTTTCTCAATTAAACTGTAACTTTGGAAACATATTTCCAGCGTGATAGATTTTAGTAGGTCAGCATGCACACCCAATTGTATTAAGGTGGACTGCGCTGTTTATTGATTTTTCCGTGCATCTGCTAAGGGCTCAAGGCAATTGTCTGCGGAAGGGGCGGGAGGCCCATACATGATCGAGGTCATGCGCATCCAGCCAATTTGTAAGCTGATCCGCCGCCCAAAGCCATCAGCAATCCTTAGCATAGGGGCACACTCATGCATTCCTGTCAAGCCGTCTTGTGAAAGGCTGCCTGCTTCCAGCTTGGCTTGGATGTGCAACCTTAATAAAACTCACTGAGGTCTGGGAGAAAATAGCAGATCTGCTGCAGATAGGGTAGAGGAAAGGGGCTAGAATATGTACTCGCAGCTGACTCAGGCAGCCTCCAAGCTGAACGGTTACACAGAGAGGAAACAATAAATCTCAGCTACTATGCAATAAATATCTCAAGTTTTAACGAAGGAAACTATCATTACAGTAAAATAAAAAAAAAAGTAACATTTTTAGAACAAAGCTAACAAATGGCTAGTTTTCTGTGGATCTTCTTCAAACGTTTTCTTTAAAGGGGAAAGAGTCAAACAAGCAGTTTTACCTGAAATAAAGAACTAGTTTAAAGGTCAGAAGAGAAGAGCCAGCTTTGCAGGAGGCACAGAAGGCGAGCGCTGGCAGTACCATGACAGTTTTTCTTTCCTTTGCATTCTTCGCTGCCATTCTGACTCACATAGGGTGCAGCAACCAGCGCCGAAATCCAGAAAACGGAGGGAGAAGATATAACCGGATTCAACATGGGCAATGTGCCTACACTTTCATTCTTCCAGAACACGACGGGAACTGCCGTGAGAGTGCGACAGAGCAGTACAACACGAACGCTCTGCAGAGGGATGCTCCACACGTGGAGCCGGATTTCTCTTCCCAGAAACTTCAGCATCTGGAGCATGTGATGGAAAATTATACTCAGTGGCTGCAAAAAGTAAGTGATCGCTTTCAGTTTCTAATTGCACGGAGCTTTTTCCGTTCCCTCTCTGCAGCGAGCTCAGTGTTCCATAGGGGGGCATTTGTGTTTACCTTTTGCTCCGGGGGGCAGTGTTTGCAAAAGAAAAGGGGATCTCTTCTCTGGGCTCCACTTCCCGGGTAAGCCAAGGGTCCGGGGCTTGTGCGAACCTCCCATCTTGTGACGGCTCCCCATTTGTACTTCTGACACTGACACACTGTATCAATGCTGGTTTTCTCTGTTCTAAAGTTTATTGTGAGCATTTTGACTGTCAAAGCCCAACTGTAGAAAAGAAAGCGCGCACTTCTTAGGCAAGTTGGTGTAAAAAGAAATCGAAATCGTAATGGTAATACTAACTGGGATTTACATTGATTGTACAGCAAGGAGTTTTGTGAGCTACCATGGGAAATCGTCATAAAATGTTTAGTTCCCCACCCCCCGACTTTTAATAAAACTATCATTAAGTGAGAGTAAGTATAAAGTACCCATATTACTTTTGTTTAGAAAGATTGTATTTATAAGTAAAGAGAACTTAATTTCAAAGCAGAAGATGAGCTTGGGTGACATTTGTTATATATTTCATCTGTGCATGAAGGAAAAAAAATTAGAAAACAGCTTCTGATGTGAAGCCATAAGAAAGGGGTTTTGCCCACGATGAGGATAGAAACTGAGTCCATGGCTCTCCTGAGTGCACCTGCAGATTGGGCTGAACACAAGAAGGTTGCTAATTCCTGACCAGCCTCCTTTCCCTGGGTTAATTACAGAGACAATGCCATCAGGGAGCCCCAATCTCTTGAAAAACGTTAATATTGAATACATATTTGATCCAATTTTATAAAATGTTGATTGATGGGCACGTGGCTCTTTTTTCAAAAGCCATAAAACATGTTGTAGTTGCTGTTGTTAAAGATGCCTTCTCAATGGGGAGGAGTTTCTCCAGCTCCCCTGTTGAGCTATGTAACAGGTAAGTGCATGTTTCTGTAGCCATGACAGCATTCCCATTCGTGAACTCTTCTCACCCAGGACGTGTACTAAACACTTGCCTCGGTGTGGGTAGGAGGATCTCGAGTAGGCTAGCACGGCTCACCCTCTAAGAGGATGTGAGATGGAGAAATGACAAACTTCTGTTGTGTGCTGTCCCAGTCACTTACTCTGGTCTGTGCCTGCTGAATCACTCCTCACACAGCTCTTCTCCTTTCGTCCACTAGGGACTGAGCTAAGATCAGTTATTTCTTTCTGCGTGTGAACTGGAACTTGGTAGATTTGGAGTTCCCAAACTTGGAGTTGCAGCTTCCTGCTACAGATCACAGGTGAAAAGTTAAGACTGCTGCATGGCAAGTAGGAGGCAAGCAGTCTTTAAGGATCATAGGTACATTTTCTGGCACTCTCCTTAGAATTAGTTTATAATAGAACAACTGTTTTTTCTTTGGCACGATTTCATCCTACAGTGAATAAATCACTTTGGTTTAATAGTTTGTTATTATGGTCAATATCCCATCCACAGTGTTTTCAATGAGAATTGAATCATGATAAATTAGTCTGGGTTCTTTGAGGGGGCCACCAGTGGGAAATACAGTTCTAAATTGTGAATGAGCTATTCTACCAAAAATGTAATGTCTTGTTTGCTTTAAACATACAATCAAAATGGTGACTCACACAGCAAATGCATATTTTTTTGTTGCTATGCAATTATTCAGCAGTGACAGGGCAAATGCACAGTTCTGCTGGGGTTACATCATGCAGACATTTCATATGTTAATTTGTTTTGTGAAATAAATTTGATTCTCATTTGCTTTGTTCTTGGTCAGAGATTATGGCATAGTTTTCAGATTATAGCCAAGCATAAGTATTAAACTGTTCCTTGGTTATATCAATCCTCACAAGAATGAATCAAGCTGAATAGATGTTGAAATGTCCCTGTTGGTATGAGTCAGAGCAGTTGGCTTGACTATTGTCTGCTTGGATTTGCATATCTTTTGTCATTGTTAATGTGATTGGTTGGAGGATCAAGTAACCAAATAAATGCATTCATCAAAGAATTTGCTAAAGACTCTCATAAATTTCCCTTAATTAGTGTTTTCTTCACCCCAGACTCTAAACTTCATGTAATATGTTTGTTTTGAACACTCATATGCACACTTTTTTACTATAATTATTTGAAATATAATATTTATAACTTATGCCATTTCTATTTTGATTGTAAGTAGTTGCTATAGGTTAAGAAGCAGTGTACTACAGAAACTGATGAAAACTGTGTATACACTAAATCGGTTCAGCTGTTTATTCAACAAAATCATTAATCAAAGTATGATGAACATTATGCCCCTCATGGCATCACTGTCAGGGGTTCTGATGGAGAATAAATAGGTGTTATCAAGGCTAGATAAAGCCAGCTGATTGTTTGTGGTAATCTGTTCTTACCCTTAAACATTGGTAAAGTGGATCTTTCTAAATACCTGTTGTAAGATATTGGCCATCACAAGAGTCACTTTATAAGACTCTCAACTTTTAATTACCCAACTTTTTCTGTCTTACAACTGACAAACAAGTTATACAAGAGAGCAAATGATTCATTAGTCTCTGTAAATATCAGAACTTTATGGTATGGCTCTCTTGACATGATGGGCTTAATTCAAGAAGTTCTATAACCATTCCTTGTTAATGTGATGTAGGATGATAGCTCTTGCAGAGAACTGTGTAATTATATGTTCAACATCACAGTATATGTTTGGGTTTGAGGCTCCTTTATTATTTGAAGCTCCTATATTATAAAGTTCTTTTTTTTTTTTTTTTTTTTTTTTGGTTTTTCGAGACAAGGTTTCTCTGTGTAGCTTTGTGCCTTTCCTGGAACTCACTTGGTAGCCCAGGCTGGCCTCGAACTCACAGAGATCAGCCTGGCTCTGCCTCCCGAGTGCTGAGATTAAAGGCATGTGCCACCACCGCCTGGCTAAAGTTCTTTTGGGAACTATTCCCAATGGTACCAGATGAATGAGAAGGACCACATCTTGGGTACCATTAAATACAAATGGCCATTTTCTATTGTTGAGGAGTTTTAAAAACTTTCTTTTTTTTTCCCCTCCCTCCCTCCCTCCTTCCCTCCCTCCCTCCCTTCCTTCCTTCTGTCCTTTCTTTCCTACTTTCTTTCCTGTGGAGGTCAGAGGAATACTTGTAAGAGTCAATGTTCTACTGTGTTGGTTTCAGAGATCAAACTCCGGTCTTCAGCCTTGATGGCAAACACCTTCACCTCATGAGCCATCTCACTTGCCCCTCTTGATATTTGTTGTTGTTGTTGCTGCTGCTGTTTTGTTGTTGTTGTTGCTGTTTTTGTTGTTGTTGTTGTTGTTGCTGTGTATTTTTACATTTGGTTGGTTTTTAAGCCAAGGCCTCACTCTGTACCCCAAGCCAGCACTTGGAACTCACTACATAGTGTAGGGCAGGGTGGCCTCAGACCTGTGGCTGATCACTCAGTCCTCTTGCCTCAGCCTCCTAAACGCTAGGGTTATAGATGGTTCGGTTGTTCCTATTGCTATTATGATTTTTAATGTGCATCTGTTGCATGCATGTAAGTGTAGGTGTATATGCACATGTGTGGAGTCCACACAACAACCACAAGTACCATCCTCAAGATCTCTATTTAGAACCTTTAAGAAAGGTTCTCTAGCTGTCCTGGAGCTCACCAATTAGGCTAGACTGGCTGGCCATCTGTCCCCAGATCCTTCATGTACCCCCTCTCCAGTGCCAGGAATACAAATGAACACTACTACACTTGGTTTTTCATGTGGATGCTGGAGATTCCGATTCACATCCTCAGCTTGACAAGCCCTTCTTGGACCGAGTTATCTCCTCAATGCCTCTTTGCTGCTGTTGGTTTTGCATATTTTTGTGTGCTCCTGTGACTTCTTGTGACAGAAAGCTGGGTGATTGACCTGTAGGTTCTGTGCTTTCTGTGAGGATTCTTTTTCCTCTTTTTCAATAGTCCATAGGATTACTGTTGCTGTAACTCCGTGGTACAGTGCATGCCTAGGATGAACCCTTAGGTTCAATCCCCGGTACTGGAATACACAAACAAACAAACAAGAAACAAACAAGTTAGTTTGCAAAGATGCACATTTAAAACGTAGCACTGTAGAATTTGGGGCAAATACTTGGAGAGTCTGCCTTCCTTTTGCCAAATATTTTGCTGTTGATGGCCTCAATGCTAACAAGAGGTCCAGGGGGCCCTTGTGTTTTCAAATCATGGGGAACTGCCTAAGTATATGAAGTGAGCAGCAGATGATTAGTAAACTACAAACTATTTCTTTCTAATGTTGAAGGAAGCATAAATATATGATACATGTAGAAACTGGGAAATAGAAATTTCAATTGCCAAGAAATGTTGATAACAACAATTTGCTTTGAGTCAGGTTGTGACGTTGCCCCCACCAATTTCATTTGAAGACTAGACACATGATTTTCAAGCAAAAACACACAAAAAAAGTCCTTCTTAATCTACATTAACTTTTCAACCAATATATGTTTCATTATTTACTTGTTTCACTTTTGCGATATGAAGGAATAAAATCCTTTCTGGCCACAGAACCTGAGCAATTGTCGCTATCGTAGGACTAATGCAAGCTTCTGCCCAACATTAATTCTTTTGGTAGGTATCAGAGTTCAGGACCAAGACAAGTCCTTTGCCAGGAGACTACAGCTCACCTTTCTCCTTTATTCTATCATTTCACATTGAACCTCTTTTTATAGTGCTTACCCCATAGATAATTATTACATTGTGTAATTTAAAATAAATAAAAATACATTAATTTCTTCCTTAAAATCCTCCTATAAACTCTCTATTATGAAAGAGCAAATTCCCAGTTCTTTACCACAAAGCCCTCTATCACCCTCCCTAGCCCCCTCTCTGGCCTCGTCATTATTACCTTCAAAGGACATTCCAGACACTCAAATGGCATGGCTTTTCTTGTGATTTCTCCAAGAGACAAGCTCATTCCCGCCTCAGGCACTTACAAGCTATTTATTCAGGGCAGAAAATTGGTCCTCAGCTATTAGCACGGATGCATCTGTCTCCCTTAGGTTTTCACTCCTTCAGACGTTGTCCCTGAACCACCTTCTCAGTTGGCTGAGTGACCTGCTAACATGTTACACTGCCTTATTTTTATGGGTCTTAAAAAAATTAAAATATAATTCATCACCTCCCCCTTCCATTTTCCCTCTCCACCCCCTTCCGTATATCCCCTTGAATTCCCTCTTGAATTCATTATTTCCTTGTTTTTAATTGTTTAATTTGTAAATATGTAATTACAACAAGCTGAGTCTGTTTATAATTTTACTTGTATGTATATGCTTTCTGGAGTGAGCACTTCGTATTGGAAATTCAATTCTCAGGCTCTTCCCCGACGAAGACTATTTCTTCCACTCTCAGCATCCCTTAGTTGCTTGTGACTGTCTCTCTAGTGTCGGGGCCTCCTGAGGTTGCCCCCTTCCATATTATCATGTCTGTTGGTATCACCCTTGTTCATGTGTTCAGATCTTGTTAATTGGCAGCTGTAATGAGACTCTGATGTGTAGCCTCTCTGACATTTCTAGGAGGCACATTCTCACACCAAATTTCCTGCTTCACTGGTTCTCCTAATCTTTCTGCCCTCTTCTCGCCCAGGAACAGATGTTTCTTTGGGGGCCGGACATCACATGGTCACTTTTTCTCTGCACTTTGATCAGTTGTGGTTTCAAAGAGACATTTCTTTAATAAGGGGTAAGACATATACTTATCTGTGAATATAAGGGACCTATGTTTAGAATGTAGTTAGGTGTTATGCTTGTTTAGTAGAGTGGAGGGTATAGGTTCTCTCCCAAGATCTACCACTTCACTAGCCCTGGGTAACTGGCTAGCTTTCCGGTACGAGGCACGGTTTCCCTCTTGTTGAGCTCGTCTTAAGCCCAATCAGAGAGCTGTTGGTTACTGCCAAGGTATGGGTACCACTGATACCACCTTTGGGTTACTGTGCTATGCTGGTTGTTGTGGTTCATTGATGTCATAGCTGGGTAGGGCTGTGGGTCGCTTCCCTCTCTTGGGAGCTTGCATGGTATTTCTGGTACCATGAAAGCTGGTCCTTAGGGAGGAGGATTTCAGGTCAGATCCAGCTCAGACCCACAGGGTCCTGTGTCTGAGGTGCATGATTCCTGCAGCAAAAGGGACTTAACATTCAACTCTGGAGGCAACCAAAACTACCTCATGTTTTATGGCATTTACTGCTATGTTATATAATATTAAGTATTGTTTTTCAGAAAATTTATTCTGTCTTAGACATTAGTGGGCATATAAACTCCCCTAGAACAGAATTTTTCACTCTTATTGATACAATTTGCCTTATACCTAAAAGAGTGCATGACACATAGTAGGACCTCAATAAATATTTGCAGAAGGGATAACTTGATATTCTCACAGGCATGATGTACTATGAAGTAAACACTTTATCTGCATTGTTGATTATTTTTGTTGATTGCATTTATTCTTTTGGTTGCATAATGACCATTTGATAACAATTTCTGAAACTGTAGGCAGAGGATACCCAGCAAATTCAACCAACCTCAGATCAAAAAGTATTTTTAAAACATGGGACTAAAACACACATATGAATTCTTTTAATTTTTTCCTGGTAATGGTAAAAGCAATCATTTACACAGCATTTAGGTTATATTAGTTTTGATAAGAATTCCAGAGTTGTTTTAAAGTGCATGATGTGCATATGTAATATGAAAATGGTATAATATTTTTGTATAAGAGATTTGATCTATTGATTTTTGTCCTCCTCTGATGGGAGATCTTGGAACCAGTCCCTCTCATGGATACTAATAGAGGAAAATAGTTTCTTCATTTAGTAATGAAATGAAAAATTCTATGGAGATATTCACAGTATAAATAACATTTATGATAATAATACTAAACTATATTCCACATATTACCTTTTAGATACGCAACATGAGAATTTTTTAAATAACCCATATCAAGAGCCGTCAAACCATTGCCCTTGAGCCAAATCCAGTCTGTCACCATGTTTACAAATAAAGTTTGATTGCAATAGAACCACAACCACACTCATTCCTGTATGCGTTGCTCAAGGCTGTTCTTGTCCTACAGAGGCAGAAGGGAGGAATTGTAGTTGAAATGACATGGCGCATAGAACCATTTTAGTGTTTTAGTATCTGTCCCTTTAAAAAAAGTTTCCTGATACCTGTTCCATATTATACTAAGAAACAGCATTGACATTGGGACTATTGCAAGATAAGCTGGTTATGTGGGAAAAAACATTGACCTCCAGGAGGCACAGGGAGGTCTCTGGCAGCTGGCAGAAAGCCTGACTAAGCCCGTTCTTGGCGTGGTGTTTGGCATGCTGTGAGGTGACATTTCAGAGTGCAAACAAGGGAATTTTGTGTCTTTTCTTTCCCCCACTCTTCATCAAGTGAACAGAGAACTAGTCTTGAAGCTGATACATGCTGAAGAGAAAAAGCCCCTGGAGAACAATACTGATTTGCCACCTCTTCGTAAACAAGTCTAGGGGCTCCTGTTTCCTGTGCCTGTTCTGTCCTGTCACCTGAGGTATTAGCATGGATGTTGACAAGACACTGGAACCATTTTGTGGTCTTAGATAAGGACCTCAGTCAGCCTCTCCACTAGCATTCAGTGCACTTCGAAAATGGTCTCCCTCTCATTTGTTTCAGATCGAACATTAGAAAGTGAGCTCACGTGTACAGATGTCAGAAGGGAGGAGCGAGGAGTGAGATGCTTGGTTGCCAAATGCAGGACATTGTCAGCCCCATCCCAGACCATGCTGCATTAGGAAGTTTGGATTTCCTTGTGCCTTGCCCTGGTATAGACTCATGAGTGGCCTTTTCCTGGACCCCATCTTTTTTCTTCTCACTTTTCTTTCTTTCTTTTTTTTTTTAATTCCACAAGCTATGCTGTTTCGTTTGTGCAGATGCACAACACTAATTCCATTCTGAGTCATCCTCAAACTTTGTTCCAATACAAGATTATCCTCTGCAGTGAAGTTGGGAAATTCCAAACCCCCTTTGGTTTTGGCCCCATGGTCTGAGGGAAGAAGGGCCTCTTAGTGTTTAAATCTTTTTGCAATGTGTATAAAAGATGTGCCCTTCTGTTATCAAAGAGTTTCTAAAGAGCGAAGCCCCTCTGGATTATTTTCCCTGTATTTGGAGGTTATTTTCGTGCAGGTTCTGAATACAGTTCTCTAATTCTTACATAGAAATATTAGGTGGGAGAGGTTGAGCTTGATTGGTCCTAGCTGTCACTCTGTGATTAGACTCTCTTCCCCCAAAGGAAAGAACAATTTCGAAGATATAAATGCTGCACAGAGCCAGCTAAAGCTTCCTATAGTTCATCATTCCATTGACAATACGTTCAGGTCTCTTTTCTTTTACCTTTATTAGAAAAATATGATGTAAGATAAATCCTGTTGGATTTTACAGTTCACTTACTACAAGTCTCCAATGAAATGCATTTCTTGTTTGCTTTAAACCATTGAAGGAATAAAAAAAAAATACCACAGATGCCAACGTGTATAAGGAGAATCAGCAGGTGGAATGAGAATATGATGCTAATATAAGATGCTAATGTGAGTATCTTAGCTATTCATAACATGTTTATATCATCAAATTCACACACATCAAATTTTATGGAATGGTTTAGGCTGCCTGCAGGATAAGAAATACTTTAAGTTTTAGTGATTGGGAAGCGGGTACTCTTTGTCGGTAGTCTCAGGTTTTATTTGTGAAAATCAAATGAGGTAAACTATAATCTTAGTCCTTAAAAATTACTGTAGCTAAAACCAACAAATATTTTTAAATACTAAGTTACATTTTCCTCTAAACAGTTAAGAGTCCCAGGGTGTCATACACATGTCAACACTATTGTCATTATTAACCTACAGATAGCTAGCTGGAAGCCCAGTGGGTACTTATTTTTCCTCAATAATTGCTCTAGCCATCAGCTCTTGTATGCTGTCTCATTGCAAGGATATAAGACATAGAAATTGTAAGTTATTACTAATATCTCTAGTCTTTTCATCTTTCTTGTCTTTCATTTGGTTTTTAAATAATAAGAATGGAAACATCAGATGACAATCATTTTGATAGTTATTTAATAAATTGAATATTTAATCATCAAAAATACCAAGAATTCAAGTTTATAAATCATATATGTATGAGCATGTATGTGAGGATGCACATGTGCATGTATGCATTGGATGGTCAGAGAACCTCAGAGGTCATTCATCAGGCACTGTCCACCTTTATTCTATTTATTTATTTGTTTTGAGATTGGTTATCTCAGTGACCTGTAGCTTATCAAGTAGGCTAGGCTGCTCAGTGAACCCCACAACCTGCCTGTCCCCGCCTCCTCCCCTAGGCAGTAATCACCTCAGCTTTCTTAGCTTTTCTCCATCACTAGCCCCTGGCATACATTTTTTTCTATTTTTCTTTTATTGAAAATAGATTTTTTTTCACAATGTATTCTGATTACAGTTTTCCTTCCCCCAACTCCTCTGAGATCCTCCCTACCTCCATATTTGAACAACTGATGCATTTGAATGGATTGTGCTAATGCATTTAAAATAATTTGTAGTAACAGCACTTGATTTTCAAATAAAGGATTGGAGGAAAATTCCTGTGTCATCTAGAAGCAGGTGGACGGTCTGGAGGAGATGTGCAATGGAGCTTGACCAGAGAGGCTCTTCTCCCAGAGCGCCCTCAGGGGCACCATAGATTCCAAGAAATTTATTTCAAAATACCTTCAGTAAAGCACCAGGTAAGCAATTAAGAGGCAGGTAAAGCAACTCCAATCAATCTACTGTTGGACAAAAAGCCCAGTGCTTGTTAGACTGAATATCTATTGCTAAGCTAGTGTAAAATCTGTCAAATACAAAGCACTTTAAAGTTATTAAATGTTGAAGTTACCAAAAAGGAAAAACACAAAAACACGCTCATTGCTCTAGACACTTAAAATGTCTTGGTCCACCCTTAGGATGGCTCAAATGTGTTAAAATAGTGGATACCTCAGGATTAGTCAGTGGCAAAGTGCATAATTTACTTAATTTAGATATCACCTGTTTGTAGATCATTTGTGATTGTCTGTACTTTAGGAGTATGTGATGTTTGTTGATTTCCTAACAGTAGAAGGTATGATATTTATTTCATACAGAATTTTGATGAGAGTAAAAAAAAGTCAATTTTATATAGGCATGCTGGTATTTTCCAATTTTTCATGCTTTTTTTTAACCCTAGCTGACTTTTGTGTTTATCTCTACATTTATTTATTTATTTATTTATTTATTTATTTATTTATTTATTTATTTATTTAAAGAAACTGTTTTGTGTCCATCTTGTGAAGATTCTCACTTAACCTAAGACACACCCTACTGTTCTGAATGAGGACAACTGAATGAACATAGTAATTAGTGGCATCTTCTTCTTCAGTAAAAGAACGAAGGGTATCTGATGGGACTTGTCATTCAGGGTGGGATGACTGAGTCTGTAGTCACTGATACGCAGAGGTAGAAAAGTTCCTAATGTCAGTTTTAACGTGACTAGACCAGTAACTTTCTTTTTTCTCTTCCTTTTCTTTTTTTTTTCTGAGACAGGGTGTAGCTTTCTTATTATTCTAAAAATAAATTCTCCCTTTCTCAATCTCTCTCTCCCTGCCTCCCTCCCTTCACACACACACACACACACACACACACACACACACACACACACACACGTCTTTCTCATCTCTCCAGACTTTGAGTGCCTAACATTTTCCAAACCCACGTTCCCTTACTCTGCAGCTCCGAGAATTCATCTTAACTAAAGCCCTGAAAGCAGAGGAGGAGGGGCGATGGGCAGAGCCAGAGAGACAGACAGGACTGCTGAGTCCTCACAGGGTCGGTCTCTCTTTCCATCTCCTCTTTTACTGTTTTTGAAGTGCCGGAAGAACCTCCACCCACTAGCCATGGCGTGGGATGCTGGATAGATGACGTGCACAGGCGGGTGGGATGAACAGAGCCACCAGTGACTGTCCCTTCCTGGGGGCTGGGGGTGGGGGAGGGGCCAGGTCAAGGTTTTTCTGGCAGGGCAGCCCTGTGTCTGGGTGTAAAATTGAGGATGCAGCAGGAATTGCAGGATCTCAGCCTGAAGAAAAGGCAAGCAGCCTGTGAACCAGTTACCCAACTATTTGGAGATGCCTCCAAGGCAGTCTTCAAGGTCCAGGGAAGCCGAAAGTTTAGAAGCATAACCCACTGACATGGACAGACATGATAGCAAATACGTTGTCCACTGCTCCTATGTCAAGTTTAAAGATGGTCCAACCCAATGGCAAACCTTGTGTGCCAGAGCCAGACCACCTAATTCTGAATCCTAACAGTGCTACTTACTTGCCTGAGCAAGTCTCTTCACTTCTCTGTTTCTCTATTTCACTATGGATAAAGTTGAGGTAATAATACTAACCATAGCGTACTGTGGGATGTTCTGTATGGCAAATGTGTTGCTGATTGGTCAATAAATAAAACACTGATTGGCCATTGGCTAGGCAGAAAGTGTAGGCGGGACAAGGAGGAGAATAAAGCTGGGAAGTGGAAGGCTGAGTAAGAGAGACACTGCCAGCCGCCACGATGAGAAACAGCATGTGAAGATGCCGGTAAGCCACGAGCCATGTGGCAAGGTATAGATTAATAGAAATGGATTAATTTAAGCTATAAGAACAGTTAGCAAGAAGCCTGCCACAGCCATACAGTTTGTAACCAATATAAGTCTCTGTGTTTACTTGGTCGGGTTTGAGCGGCTGTGGGACTGGCAGGTGAGAGAGATTTGTCCTGACTGTGGCCCAGGCAGGAAAACTCTAGCTACAATAGCGCTATTTTAGATGTAAGCGTAACTCACACAAATTCTTTTGCATAAGCTGTTTGCACAGTAATTATTAGTTAAATATTAGATATTACTAGAGATGATTCTGGATATAGTGTTGGGCATTTTTAGCCATTATCAGAAACTCTGGGAAAATTTTACACATGTCAGCTTACTGAATTCTTTTGAAAAGGAATGTAAGAGAGAATTTAATTGAGTGACTTGTCTAGGACATGAAGAAACTGAGGTACAGGGAAAGGAAGCCATTTTCACAGGGTTACACAGTGGCACACTTCAGGACCAGCAGGCAGTCTCAGGCAGCCCAACTCTGAACTCCACTCTTAAGCCATGACGGAATCAGCAGCACGATTTTCCCCACATCTCCTCCGGTTAATGGTAAATTACAAGTCTGTCTTTAAAAGTGTCCGCCGTTGTCTTTGCAGACAAAGCTTTTGTTCTTTCATACCAAGTGAGCTGCCCCTTTCTCATGTTCTGCCTTAGCCATTTGTCCTCACCGAGGCTCTAAAGCCCCATGGTTAAATTGGCTGTGGCAACAGGTTATGTTGCTGAGTACAACACAATAACCATTCTCTGTCCCTCCCGCAGGTCTGGTGACAGACCACACAGACCCCTGTCTGGAGGCCCTCCTGTCTTGCTCCGTAGACACACCATCTTCTTCAAGTCACAGTGCTTAATTGAGTCTGACGGTTTATCTAAAAACTTCGAAACTCCAAAGAAAGGCTTACAATTGCTTTACAAAGGGGTGCAGGGGGTTGTCCATTTTAAATAGCTTCCATTCAATTTCATGACCTCCCTCTTGGATTTATCAGTAGGCAGTCTTGCTTGGCAAAGCAAAAGCATGTTCTGGAACTTAAAATATTATTTGCATGCACTTTTCTTTTGTAGGTCACACAGAGAGTTGTAAAAATGAGAAGAAAAAGCCTTGTTTTCTCAGGCAAGGACCTCTTATCTCACTTCCTATTTTATTTATCATTGTTGCTATTAATTAAAATATTTCTGGTATTTTCGTCCAAGGCCAAGAACATTGCTACTTACAGGCACTAGTGACAGATATCTCCCTGTCTTCTCTCCTCTTCTTGGAGACCTGACCATTCAGAGGTCTGTGCTGCAAGAGTTGCCTTCCCATGGATGAGAAATATCAACTGTGTGAGATGGGAAGACTATAAGTCACCCTAACTCTTTACTATACATCTTCTTCCGTGGAGTCCCACAGAGGAGGGAGGACAAACCAGATTGGCAACAAATTTATATTTAGCTTTTTACCAATTTCTGTGGGACAGGATAGGCTAAACACCTCCTTAGAAACCAAACAACTCATGTAGTGAGTTCTTGCCTCACCTGGCCTCTCCCCTTATGGCTGAGTGCTCGTAGTCTGTGGCATAATCACATTGCAGTGGGTGCCCAGTGGGTGCTGCTAAATGTGCCCATGTATGAACGCATATTGTAACATCTACGCTATTTGGGGGTAGCTCTATTCAGTGAAATGCTGCAGGATTCTAATGATAATGCTGGATACTAAGGACCTTTGCTCAGTCAGTAGGAAACTATTGAATCAGGGAGTACAATACAATGTTCTCAGTTTTATGGGTTCATTTCCACACACACACACACACACACACACACACACACACACACACACCGCTCTGCCATTTCTTTCACCTACTACTTATCTGTCAATTTTTTCCTCTCCAGATATGGCTGGCGATATGGTAAATGCACATGAATAGAGACTGGGAAGCCCCCCTTCATGTTTAATTGTATCATTCATACTTTATTAGACACACAGTTATGACGTCACTTATCCTGATAATAGAATTGCAGTTTTTAACGATGATTTTATTTTCTGTGTTTGGAGAATTGATTTGTCTGCAAAGAGGGGAGAAGATGGTTGTTGAATGTTTTGTCACCAAGGGTAATGTGAAGCCAAACGTTCTAGGAAACTAACCTAGTCTTCCAGACCTGCCCTAGTGAGTAGTGTCATCATCTTCTAAATATAAACGTACATGCAGTTGTGTATACAGGGAAACTAACGATTATTGAATATAGATAAATCTTAAAAGGTTGAACATTCACTTTGAGAAGATGTAGAATTTAAATTCAGACTTCATGAGTGGTTAAATCTGGCACTCTTAACTATCCTTGCCCTTTTGACTATTTCCTTCACAAATTAAAATAAATTCTTAATGTTGAGATTGGAGGTGGGGGTGGGTGAAGGTCCTGAACATGAGTAATGTTTTCCTAGACACTTTGGCGGACTCCATCCTTGACAGACAATCTTTATGGTGATTGGGATACTTTAGCTTACATGTGTATACACTTCCGTAGGAAGTTGTCATTCTACAAGAATCCTTCTCTATTACCCTTCCTGTCCCAGTATTTCATTTTAATTTCACAAATATGTCAAGGAAAAAATAATTCATTGCTACTTTTACTTTTTGTAAACAAGTTACTTAGATACAGTGCCACAAGTTGGGGTTATTTTGATAGGGATATACAAATAGAGATAATGTTTTAAGCTATTTTTTCTACATTTTTTTTTTTTGCTTAGAAAAATTACAGTGTAGTGCCAGATTATATTTCTCTTATCTAAGTACCAAATAGGAATAAAATATAGCCAATAGACTAGGTCGTTTAATTTTTCAACATTAATGAAATAGTATCCTGCTCAAAGTATTTTTCGGGGCAACCATTTACTACCTTTTTTTTTTTTTAAGAATTATTTTATTTGTAATTGTTTGTGTCTATGTGAGTGTATGTGTGGAATGTGTGAGTGAATGTGCCCTTGAAGTCCTGAAGAGGGTGTTAGATTCCCCAGAGCTGAAGCTACAGATGGTTGTGAGCTGAATGATGTAGGTTCTGGGACTCCACTTCTAGTCTTCTATAGGAGTGGTACCAGCTCTTAACTACTAGGCTGTCTGTTCAACCACTCCTGACTTATTACCTTTAAAAAAAATTGCACTCTGTATGTGCTCAGAATATTTATGCTTTTAAGTGTATAAAGCTAATATTTGCTCTCGATTTTATACTCAGTAAAAAAAGAACATTGAAAGACTTCTAAAAATGAAACAGTAAGTATCTCTTACTGACAACGAAGATTAATTTAGGAGACCTTGGTTCAAATAAATGATTAGAGTTGACAGCAGAAGGAGAAACCTCACACTCAGTCTCCAATAAAGAAAGCTCTTAACTGAGATCTGGAAGAGCTAAAGGGTCTCCACTTGAGAATTTTTATTTCATCATTATTATGTTTCATTTGAAACAAAAGCTTATGTATTTTGAGCTCCAAGTCAAACCTGGGCAATTTGTAGAACAAAGGTCACTACATAAATGAATTATTTTGAACATTAATTTTCTTTATTAGTTTCATATTTTGGAATAAATTCCATTTTATCTAATTTTAAAAACAATAACTGAAAAGACCTCACAGACAACTTAAAATATTCAAATAAACTCTAAAAGCCTATATAAAGGATTTTATGTCTCAAATAATTAATCAAACACTCTCTCTTGTTACATACAAAATATCTGTCCCCTGTGAAAAATGAAGCAAGTGTGTGCTCAGTGTGTCTCAGACTGTGGACATTTGAGAGTCAATGGTAAGAAAGTGACCTCTGTCAAGGAGATCTACCATCACATTTGTCCCTCATGTATTACAGTCTTGTGGGTAGATGTAGTTTAAAAATGATATAAAGCTTTTATGTTTTGAGACCCCAAATTTTCTGCCACATTTGAATATGATAATTATAAGAAAATTCTCTTTCCTTTTGATTTTGTAAGGTATAAAAAGTGAAAGTAAAATATTCAGAAGATAGAATTAGAGGATATTTGTGGTGTACACTTTCCAACGAACATTTGCCTAGCACCTCCATACTTGTATGCCACCCTCACTTGGAATGAAGCTGAATCATAAAATCCACTTCATTTCATCTTGTTCATGACAACATTCATTCTGAGGACCCTAAGCTACCAGGCTGGAAGTCTATCACCTATCCATCTAGAGTGCATCATGTAATGAAGAGGTCAAGCTTTAGAGTCAAACTCAACTGTAGATGATTGCCGAGCAGGCTGTCTACTGTAGTCCTTACAGAGCCAGCTGGACACACGTAAATGAGCTTCCCAAGGATTCTAGTCTTTACCCACTGAGTTACTTCTAGCTTTAGCATTAATTCTGGACATTGTAGAGTGGTAATAACTCATCCTTAATGTAGTTTGTCTGAGATTTACCCATAGAATGAGTGCGAGGCTTCTGAGCATTAGGAAATAATTGTTACATGTCACTCAATTAGAGAGTTAATGTATTGGTCCAGTAGTAGTCAAGATTTACTTAGATTCACATGGGGCTTACCAAGGTTCTTGTCATAATGCTAGCTATTGAACAACAGTAGGCTAGATATTGACTGTGTTGTTCAGAAACTCACATTCCAATAAGGTTTAGACAAAGAACGTTTAAAGTGATGGTCCTAAGTGCTTTGCACTATCTTTAGAAGTTAACTATTTCAGTTTCATATAAACTTGGTAAGATTTAATAAATACAAAATTTGAGGACAGTAAATTTCATTTACTCATTTAAGTAGAATTGTTGTTAATAAGAATAGTTTTAATAGTTCAAAAGAGTATTTGTCAAAATCCTCAGAGACTATCAAACTTCAAATATAGCAGATTGCCAGAATACTGCTGTACACAGCATATATAGGCTGTATAAATCCTCACATTTATATTACTTACTTTTTCTGATAAGTTAAAAGTAAGAGTCTCAGAAAAAATTAACTCTTGAGGGTATAGGCATGAAGGTGTTTTATAACTCTATACTACTTAACCCGTCCTGTTTATACTGTAAGTTTAAACCCAGATGTTTCTGAAAGCTGTGATAAAGCATGGATGGCCAGTGGTCCCCCTTGTGTAAAATCAGTGAGAGGCATCTGTTTAAATCCCACTGGTTTGGAATTTTTGCAGTAAAATTTATACCAGATTCTTCCCTTCTCAACTGATGAACCTGGCATCTGGACTCAAATAAAGCAGGTATAGGAACATTCTTTGAATGTATGAGGTGCTTTGTCTAATACAATACATATTGATTGAATGTTACTAGGAAAGTAGCATAATAGTAAATATAAAAAAACCTAAACATTTATATATTCTTTGACTCAGCAATCTAACTTTTAGGAATCATACGTAAGGAAACGAATTCAACAGAGAAAAACAGCAATGCACATGAGCATTTCAGTGATCATAGCAGAAACACTGGAAATGATAGGTCCTATTATTATCCACTCAGTACTTACCATGATTACTGGTACACATGATCTCTACCTTTTAAAATATTTTGATACATAAGCAACATTAATTATAAGCTCTAAATGAAGTTCCCACAAGTGACAGATGGCAAGACCAATGGGTTCTCCAACCCAAGCTCTTCCACAGAAAGGCCATGACATCAGTGACTCCATAACAATAAATGTTAAAAATGAAATGTCCTACCTAATAAAAGCAATATGCAGCAAGTCAATTGCCAACATCAAATTAAATGGAGAGAAACTCAAAGTGATTCCACTAAAATCAGGAACAAGACAAGGTTGTCCACTATCTCCTATCTATTCAATATAGTCTTGAAATTCTAGCTAGAGCAATAAGACAACTAAAAGAAATCTAGGGTATATAAATTGGGGAGGAAGAAGTCAAAGTATCATTATTCAGAGATGATATGATAGTATGCACAAGCAATCCCAAAAACTCTATCAGGGAACACTTACACCTGATAAACACCTTTAGTCAAGTAGCTGGTTACAAGTTTTACTCAAAAAAATCAGTAGCCCTCCTACCCAAAATGACAAATGTACTGAGAAAGAAATCAGAGAATCAACACCCTTTACAATAGCCTCAAGTAATATAACATATCTTGGTATAATTCTAGCCAAGCGAGTGCAAGACCTATATGATAAGAACTTCAAATCTTTAAAGAAAGAAATTGAAGAAGATTCATAAGATGAAGATCCCATGCTCATGGATCAGTAGGCTTAATGTAGAAAAAATGGCTATCTTACCAAAAACAATCTACAGATTCAATGCAATCCCCATTAAAATCCCAACACAATTCTTTATAGACTTTGAGCGTACAATACTCAACTTCATATAAAAAAAACAGGATAGTTAAAACAATCCTGTATAATCAAAGAACCTCCAGATTTATCACCATGCCCAACTTCAAGCTCTACTATAGAAATATAGTAATAAAAACTGCATGGTATTGGCATAATCAAAGACCCAGATGTAATTCCACACACCCATAGACACCTGATATTTGACAAAGAAGCCAAATTACACAATGGAAAAAAAAAAGAAAGCTTCTTCAACAAATAGTGCTGATCCAACTAGATGTCATGACACAGGTAGAAGAAAGTAAATAGATCCACATCTATACCCTGCACAAAACTCAACAAAAGACCAAATACTTTAACATAAATGCAGTTACAATGGATCTGATAGAAGAGAAAGTGGGAAATAATCTGGAAATAATCCCAAACAGAACAGCAGTAGCACAGGTACCAAGACTGACAATTAATAAATGAGACCTCATGAAATTGAAAAGTTCCTGTAAGGCAAAGGACTCCGTCAAAAGGACAAAATGGCAGCCTACAGAATGGGAAAGGTCTTTACCAATCCCACATCCAACAGATGACTGATTTCCAAAATATATAAAGGACCCAAGGAACTAGATATCAGCTGCAAGGGATCCAGCCTTCTGCAGGTCACAAAGGCTTGGAGTGAGATGCAGAGTCAGAGAGAAAAACACAGACTTCTTTTCTAAGGGATAAAAGCTTCCCTTTCATTTTATTTTTTTTGTTGCTTGTTCTGCTCTTTTCTTTTTTTGTTCTGTTCTTCTATTCTGATGTTTCTCTTCTTTTTTCTCCTGATGACTTCCTTCTTTCTTCTTTTATTTTCTTCTTACAGTTTATATATCCCAGCAAAATATTTCAAGCAATATAAAAATTACAATGTGGTTATATTCCATTTTTCGAGTAAAGGATTGCAATGAATACAAGTAAAATACAGCATGCTTTCCATGTCCCTTACAAGAGTAAACATTTTATGTGTTACAGGTGAAAAAACAAATTATCCCCAAGAACCCACATACATTCATGTCCAAGCAACTTGTTAAAGGTTAATGAAGTGTAAGCGAGCAAGGTATTTTTCTCAGCCAGTTGTTTTTTACTGGCAGGCTGCATTTTGTGGTTACAAAGAAAGGATCGATCATTTTATTATTTATCTCAAAAGGTAATCTTATAAAACAATCTTAAAAGAGTCACAAATCTAAACTTCCATATATGAAAAACAATCTCTACTTCAAATTCTCAGGGTACATATCCATGCATCAACAGTTATTTATTAAATCATATCAGGAAGCTGAGGGCAGAAATAGGTACAAGGAATTAATCATCACCTTTGATCGCCATCCTTTCCTAGCAAGACGGGTACCTCAGTCAGCAATAGCCAGGCTGCCATTGGTTTTTGTTCTCTCACCTCAATGAGTTCCTCACTCAACTATTAAAAATGTGCCTTTCTAAACTTCAAATTGTTCCTCAAGATTTTCTACCTCAAAGCTACAAACAAAACGTCTTAACCTAACTTGACTAAAAAAATCTACATGTTGGCAGGTGGTGGTGGTGGTGCACGCCTTTAGTCCCAGCACTTGGGAGGCAGAGTCAGGCAGATCTCTGTGAGTTTGAGGCCAACCTGGTCTACAGAGTGAGATCCAGGACAGGCACCAAAGCTACAAAGAGAAACCCTGTCTCAAAAAATAAAAAACAAAACAAAACAACAACAACAACAAACTACATGCCTAAATCATGTGGTAGTTGAATCATTAATCTATTCCAACAGCAATGCCTAGAAAAAGTAAGTCACCATTATTGTAAGTACCAGCAATACTGCGCAGTGAGGGAACAGAAACCCCCTGAGAGTTTTCATACAACTCATAATCTACAAGCATAGCAATGCTAAATAACAGTGTGAGGTCCTCTGGACATACAGTTCTTGGGGCTCTGCCTCTCCAAGGCTTACTCAGGTGTGGTTTGCTGACTACCCAGTCATGTTCCATGAGTTCCAAAGCTACTTGTTGTTACCCTTGCAGACCTCCAACAATCAACAAACCAAATAATCCAATTAAAAATGGGGTACAATTCTATACAGAATCTCAAATGACTGAGGGACACTTAAGGAGATGTTGAACATCCTTAGTCATCATGGAAATACAAATCAAAATGACTCTGAGTTTCTATCTTACACTTGTCAGACTGACTAAGAACAAAAACACAAGTGACAGCTCATATTGGTGAGGATGGGGACCAAGAGGAACACTCCCCCATTGCTGGTAGGAGTGCAAATTGGTGCAGCCACTTTAGAAGTCAGTGTGGTGGTTTTTCAGAAAACGGAATCCATCTATCACAAGACCCAGCTATATTACTCTTGGGCATATATCCAAAGGATGCTCAATCATATCGTAAGGACACATGCTCAACTATGTTCATAGCAGCTTTATTTGTAATGGCCAAAACCTGCAAACAACCCAGATGTCCCTCAACTGAGGAATCATTAAAGAAAATGTGGTACGTTTACACAATGGAGTATTACTCGGCTCATAAAAGTAAGAATGTCAGAAAATTTGAAGGCAAATGCAATTAGAAAAAATCATACTGAGTGAGATAACTCAGACTGAGAAAGACAAACATGGTATGTACTCACTCATAAGTGGCTATTAGCTGTAAAATAAAGGATAACTATGCTACAATCCATAGACCCAGAGAGACTAGGTAACAAGGATGGTTCATGGGGGGATGTATGGATCTCCTTGGGAAGGAGAAATAGAAGGGATGTCATGAGCGGACTGGGGGCTGGTGGGGATGAGAACATGAGCAATCGGGTTGGGGGTGGCAAAGGAGGAGAGTATTGAAAGAGACTACTGGAAAGGTGGGGGAGGGGCATTTCTGGGTCAGGTAAAAACCTGGTGCAAGGAAATCTCTCAGGAGTCTACAAGGATGACCCCAGCCAAGACTCTCAGCAATGGAAGATACATAGCCTGAACTAGCTATCTCCTTTGACCAGATTGGTGCCTAGCCCAATTGTAATCAGAGAGGCTTCACTTGGCAACTGAAACAGATGCAGAGACCCACAGCCAAATGTGAGGCTGAGCTCTGCAATCCTGCAGAAGAGGGGGAAGAAGGATTGTAGGAGTCAGAGAGGTCAAGGACACCACAGGAAAACCCATAGAATCAACTGACCTGAGCTCATAGGGGTTCACAGAGACCGAACTAACAACCAGGGAGCCTACATGGGAATGACCTAGATACTCTGCATATATATTAGAATTGTATAGCTTGATCCTCTCGTGAGACTCCTAACAGTGGAGACAGGGACTGTCTCTGACTCTTTACTAGCTTTTAGGACCCTACTCCTCATACTAGGATACCTTGTCCAACCTTAATACACGGAGAGGTGCTTAGTCTTATTGCAATGTGTTATACCATGTTTTGTTGTTACTCATGAGAGACCTGCCCTTTCCTAAGCAGAAATGGAGAAGTGGATTGGGAGTTGGGAGCAGAGCAAACTTTAGGGGAGGGACTGGGAGGAGAGGAGGGAGGAGAAACTGCGGTTAGGATATAAAATAAATGAATTTATTTAAAAAAATGAAATGTCCGTGAGATGTTGAATGACCAAAGAGGTGATTTCATTCTGTAAATTATAGTAATAATAAAATTACCAATATTTTGAATTTTTAATATGTACCAAGTTCTCAGACAGATAATTTAAATATATTTCACTTGTTTCTCACAACTTTATGCATAGAAACAATTATTCTCATCCTTTCAAGGCCAGAAGTTTTCATGGCCTTTACACTATATGTGTTTTGGTGGTAGAGTCTAAGTGTGACTTTGTAAGTATTTTAACACAAATATTGACACAGAATATACCACAATGCTGTCAGTGTCAGGGATCAGCATGCACAGTAATTAGTGTCAATGATGGCTTTGAAAAAATTTTCATTTTGTCTTGTATGCCCCACGAATATACTAGAAAATATGAATGTTATGACTTTAGTAATCAAAGTTTTGATAGGTAATTTAAAAATATGTCTACCTCTAGCTGTCATGCAGAGTATGTCTTTATTTCCATTGTCTAAGAAAATGAAACAGAAAGATCAAAAGTTCTAGGCTATCCTGTACTGCATAGCAAGGCAATGTAAAGCAGGTCCATCTAGACTGAGGTCAAATAAAAGTAAGTTGGAATAAAATGAAGCTAGGATCATAGAGACTTGACCATGTTACTTTTCTCCTTATTTTTCATTATGACTATACTTGTGGAGCAAGAAAATACAAAGGAGCCTTTAGCTATAGTAGCAGATTCTCTAGTAAAGAAAATGTAGGAGAACTATTTTAGAGTAAGAGACTTACCCCTACTTTCCTCTCGAGCCTCATACTTCATAAGTTTCTCCATCTTTGTGTGGTGATATTTTGTTAGTGCTCTAACAAATAAAGCTTGCCTGGAGATCAGACAAGCCTAGCCATTAGAGGCCAGGCAGTGGTTAACTCCAGCACTTGGGATCTAATGCCTTTAAGCCCAACACTTGGGAGAAGGAAATAGGAAGTAATATGACTGGGCGGAGAAAGGAAGTGATAAGGCAGGGTGGAGAGAGGAGCTCGGCCCCTTTCACTCTGAGGATTCCTAGAAGTAAGAAGTCTTTCTAGTGGGTGGCTGCTGCTTCTCTGACCTTTCAGCTTTCACTCCAATATCTGACTCTGGGTTTTTATTACTAAGACCAATTAGAATTTTAGCTACATCTCTGTTTGATTTTGAGTCATATGTAAATCCTAGCAGTTCTGCTGTGATATCACTGTGTATTCCCCTTCCTTAATTTTGTGAATCTGCTTGCCATCCCAAAGAACATTTCTTGCAACACTCCTGCTCTGTCTTCTCTACAGTATCCAGGAAACAGATAAGTGAAGAGATGTTAGGGATGTAATTTGATTTTTTGATAAATGAAAAGACAGGCATAGATGGAAGTTTCTCTGTCCTGCCTAGCCCTGCGGTCCAGATGAATCTCTCTCACCTGAGCTCTCATAGACACTTATAAAACAATCACTCAGAGGCTTATATTAATTACAAACTCTATGGCCTATGGCTCAGGCTCATTATTAACTAGCTCTTAATTCAACCCATTTCTATTAATCTATGTTTTGCTACATGACTTCATGGCATTACCTGTTCTCTCACATCTTGCTTCTCCTAGTGGTGGCTGGCAGCTTCTCCTGTGACTCTACCCTTCTTCAGTTTACCTAGCCTTATTCTGCCCTGCCATTGGCCAAAGAGCTTTATTGATTAACCAATGAAAGCAGCACGTATTCACAGTGTACAGAAAGATATCCCATAGCAGACAAGTGTGATATAAATCCTAAACTTTCTCAGGCAATGGAACTTCATAGATAAGGGGACAAACAAGGTGATAGAATCTTAATGTTGACTTTCATTGGACACAGGTATAAGCAGTAATCATAGTGAAGAACGAGCTTAGATTCTGCAGTTCCATTAAGAAGTGGCGAATGACCAGAAACTGGGCTAATCTGTATACTGACCTACACACTTGGATCCTTTCAAAAGTAAGAAGATAGTAAGATAAGTAAATGAACACATAGGAAATAAATTAGGTCATGTAAAAAAATCCTAAATTCTGACGATAAAACCAGACAATGTAGATTAATAAAATAATTCACATCTTGATCCCTGACAACAGAGGCTTTTAAAAACCAGTGACATCACTAGAGTGGTTGGGTGTTGCAAGGGGAATTCACTATGAAAACTGCAAATAATTTTGTTTCATGTCTTAGTGAGCTGTTAATGTCAGGCAGCTTTAGGAAGCGAACTCTGGTTGGTGCCATCCATCCTGCTAAGTGAGAGGAGGGAAGGATGACCCCACAGTACTGGAAGTCTTATCAACTCACATATAGAGATGCCTACTTTGTTTTCCATTGCTTCTAATGCTTTCATGTTTTCAGGTTGTGTAGACAAAATGTATTGAAGAACTGGATCAAATTACTTACTAAAACTCAGGTTAAGAAGCCCAACATTCAATTTCCATCCATTGTACCATCAAAATATGTACTGTACTAGTCTATTTGTGTCATAAAAATAAACAGAAATTTGTTGTGGTTATAAAACACAAATGAATGATTCTATACTTTTAAGTTTTTATATCCTTGAAATTCAAATGAATTCATTAGAAAAAAACAAAGCTTGTTTCTTCTTAGAACATAAAGTTGAGAAGCATTTCAGTGAATAATCATTTAATTTCCAAAAGTTTGGGGAGAAGAACATCAGGGAGCACAAGTGATGCTAACTCACCTATAGGAGCATCAGGGCACACAAGTGATACTAACCCACTTATTGGAGCATCAGGGATCACAAGTGATGTTAACTCACCTATTGGAGCATCAGGGATCACAAGTGATGTTAACTCACCTATTGGAGCATCAGGGATCACAAGTGATGTTAACTCACCCATTGGAGCATCAGGGATCACAAGTGATGCTAACTCACCTATTGGAGCATCAGGGCACACAAGTGATACTAACTCACCTATTGGAGCATCAGAGCACACAAGTGATGCTAACTCACCTATAGGAGCATCAGGGCACACAAGTGATGCTAACTCACCTTGGGTCTTCCTTCTTTTAAGCAGTTCAACTTGGTAACAACCAAATTACACATTTGTTAGTATGCACATTCTGTAAACAATGTGAAAATGAAATACTCTCAACATTTACCAAGTGGATAATGCCATATAATGAATTTTGTGACTTGGTTTAGCACAAAGAGATTGCTGGTTATTATTAGGCATCAACATGCCCTGGCAATCCTGCAAGGTTCTGAAAAAAAAATGTGCAAGTAGAAATCTGGTTCTGTGAAAACATCAAAATTCCATGTTTGCTGGGCAAGAATAATGGGCCTATAATATGGACCATGTGGATATTTAAGCAAACACATATTTATCTGTAGAAATAAAATACACTCACTGGGAAACTTACACCCTCTTAAAAATACACAGTCCTCCAGCAGTCTCATCATTTTATGTCATGGAGTTTATTCATGTAAATGACGACAACCCTTGGAGAACTGAAGACCTTAAATGAGGTGAGGGCCAGTGTTTCATGGGGATGATGAAGCCATTAACCTTCATGATGGAAAGCGAATGGAGCAAAAATAGAAATCTTTAGTTAGTCATGCCTAATAACCAATTTAGCTAAAACACAAGTCAGAATATTTGTCCTGCTACCTGATTTGGTTATAGGGAAAGGTGTGATGCTCATGTTTATAGTTGTCTTTTAGCATGTGATGGGTTATTGATGTTACCTAGACAGGACTGGATTTTAAATTTCTTCATCTATGAAATTTGAAACAGTTTTGTAGTTGCTCTGCTCTCAAAGTTGTGGAACAAAACTCTCTACACATAAGTGTAGACTACAAGTGTGAATTTTTTCTGGAGAGTACTGCCATAAAAGAACAACCAGCTTTCTGATAGAGATGGAGAAGTTCACCAAACATGACCTCGGGCCAGGCGACTGTTGTTCAAGTCAACAATGACTAAGTCCTGCTGGATAGGTTCATTTATCAATGTTATGAGAACAGCACAGAACGCTTCTTTCCTCCTGTGGTTATTTTCGGTTGTGCCCACAACCACAGTATAGCTGTGACAAGAGCATCAGAAAACCTCAAGTTAATGACATCTTCCAAAATACTTGTCAAGGACTCCTCCAAAATGTCCAGGTAATCAGAAAAGGAAGTAGAGCTTGAGGAGACATTGTGAGTCATGTGTCATCCTTGGTGAGAACCTTGGTCGAAAGAGGATGTTGGGTTAAATTGTGGAAATCTGAATAGTACAGTCTCTAGACAATAAAATACAGAAATGAGCAAACAAATCTAACAAGTCTCAGAAAAAGGGTTTTCTTCAACAAGTTTTATAGAGATACCTGTTCTTATTATCTGATAGATTTCTTTTTTTAATTTAATTTTATAATTTAATTTAATTTTACAGATCAGCCATGGATTCCCTTGTTCTCCCCCCCCCCCCCGCCTTCCCCCCAGCCCACTCCCCATTCCCATCTCCTCCAGGGTAAAGACTCCCCTGAGGATTGAGTTCAACCTGGTAGATTCAGTCCAAGCAGGTCCATTCCCCTTCTCCCAGGCTGAACCAAGTGTCTCTGTATAAGCCCATTATCTGATAGATTTCTTAGGAACATATGTTCATCTGCTAATTCTGAGCAACATGAATAATTCCTGTAATGAGACTTTCAGAACAGCCTCACTGAGCAGTGCTTGATCCTTATAGTGAGTCATTAGGAACATAAGGTAATTGCAAAAAAAAGTAGATTCTTCTCTCTCATATCTGAAGCATCCATTGGAATCTCAGGTAAAAAGTTTTGCTCACCTACTGTTAAATCTTGGGCACATCCTTGTTCATGTAGAGTCATGATTGTTACAATAAGGAAAGTTTGCACATTTGAAAAGCAAGGAGCATTGCTGGCATGTAAAAACGAGTTTGCAGATCACTGAAGATGTTTTTGATGTAACCTGATATATTTTATTACCCCTCTGAAATGACACAAGTAAAAAAATTAGTAAATTTGCTAATAGCACATACTTAATCTACCATATACCCTTATAAAATGTCTTTTTCCCAATCACTTGAGGAGTCAGGCTAATAAATTGAACAGGAAAGCTCAAGATAAGTGCTATTTCTTTTTAAAGCATATTAATTTTCCTTATATCCTTGAAATGAATGCATCTGCGTCAGAACAAAAAACTACAGCAACATTTTATTGAAATATTTACTGTAAAACAAAACGTCCCCCAAACATTTTTTTATTACATTACAATTACATTACCTCAGATCTGTAAAGTATTTTGCTTGGTGACTGTGGATATGGTTTCAACGCCTCTTTCCTCTAAGAACTGTAATGAACATTATACAGATCACGCACAGATCAATTGCGGAATAGTCTCCGCTCATTTTAGCCTATGGAGAGTGGTTAAAAGTAACATTCAAGCAAAATCTGCATCATGTTATCCTTGTGTATGCCTCACTGAAAGGTATTTTTAAGAAGTGGTATGGCATTGTTTTCCACATTGCCTCGTGTCAAATTGTATTGCTTTGGAACTCATGACAGACCTGTTGTGTGTTAGCTAGGAGCTCGTGAAGTAAAATCTGAAATGCCAGCAATCTGGCTTAGCTTTTACCAAAAAAGTAGATTGTAATGCTGAAATTGCATAAATCAGAAATGGAAAACAATTCTAAACTTTGGACAATTTGAGGCTGTGTTGTTGGCCCTGTTGACTGCCTTCCTTAGTCTTCAGAAATGACATAATAATTGGTATTATTCCCCAGCAGTTTCAGAATGGTTTTGCTTAAACTTATTTTTTGCAAAGATAGGTTGGATTTTGTTGTTGTTGTTGTTGTTGTTCAGGAAAAGCTCTCTATATCACATATGGATGGCTACAAAGCCTTGATTAATAAAATTGCTCTGTAAGGTTCCAGGCATCATTTTTTTATTCACTGAATATAGACAAGCACCATGTGTGTCCTCAAGCATGTGTGAACAAGCTAGAGGTAAGAATGAGCAACATAAGCATTCTGCTGTCCTCGTAGGGTTTGCAGTTGGGCAGGGAGCAGCCATTCGTCACCTGGCCACAGGAGGTGATTTTAGGTCAGCACAACAAAGAGATCAATAAGATAGTGAATATATGAAATAAAGGTCAATATTATAAATGCTCAGTTACAACAGTGAGCTCACATTCTTTCTAAAAGGTGAGTTCTGACAGTGGGCACTGTCACTTTGATGACTAACACCACAAAAAGTTATTGAAAAAAAGGAAGAAAAGAATGATATGAACGAGCTCAATGCATATTATTAGATGTTGTGACTGTCTCTGTGTTTCTATCAAGGAAACCCTGGGTTTTGTGGTTCCACGCCTTGAAGGAACAAGCACCCACTCAGAGGACTGTGGATTCTGTGACTGTCATTCTGCATATAGCAAGTGGTCATTATTTTCCTTTTTAACATTAGAATTTGACTCTCAAACAAATGACAAGAACTGAAGTGAATAGCTGCTTGTGCCCATTGCCAAAATTTACCAATTGGTAGAGAACATTGTGTTGTGAGTGCTGAAGGGCTCCTTTTGGTGCGTGCATGCATGCGTGTGTGCATGCATGCGTGTGGGCTGTGTGTTTGGGGAAGCCTGTGGAAGGCCATTAGAGCATGTTGCATGCCCTGGAGCTGGAGTTAACAGGACGTTGTGAGGTACCTGACTTGGGTGCTGGGAACCAAATATGGGTCCTCTGAAAGAGTTGCAAGCACTGTTAACTACTGAGCCATCTCTCCAGTCCAACTCCCGTCACTTGAAGTGGTCTGTCATCACAGAAAACACAGGAGTTTCCACCACAAGAAGCTAAAGGGTTTAAGGAACGGTAATGGATTCTTCCACTCCATTGCTACAGTTGGCTCAAATTCTTGTTCATTTGCAGCATAAATATATTTCAGAGATAAAGGTTTAGAGGCTCACTACATTAATCAGCAGAACATTGTGAATGTGTCTAGTATGAGCAATAAGATATCTGAGATGATGTTTCTATCTGTCCTTGTACTTAATTTAATCTGGTTTTACTAACCTAATGTTTTTACTTATCTTGAAACCATATGCTGGCACCATATCTATCACACTCTACTTGCTTTTGTAATTTATGCTCTGTTCTTTTGGAAGAGGTAGTATTTACTGAGTATGTGTTATGCTCCAAGTTCTAGCTATGGGTTTTCCTTTACTCTCAGTAAATTCTCACAGTAAATTTATCAGATATTATTTCATTTGAAAGAAGAAATTGGGATCTGAGAGTTAAGAAAATTGTCCCAAGTCATAAAATCCTAAGATCCATATTCTGAGTCCATTGCTTAGGCTCGTCCCCACTACCATAAATTGCTACTCTATGTCAGTTCTTACATGTATTTTGTAATTGAGAAAGCCATGACATAGAAGTAAGTCATAATCATATGACCGCCATTATGATATAGCCTTTTTAACCTTCTATAGCATACCAGGACTAGTACCAGATGCTACATATGGGTCATCTCATATAGTCCTCATCTGAGGTAGATATTGACCTCATCTCCACTTTAGAAGATGGGTGAATTGAAGACATGAGGAGAATATCAATACATCAGTTGCTGGTTGGCAGAAAAGGAAAGACTTGGTGTTAGATAGCCTCAGAGCTTCACACTCTTACCACACAATTGTTTTTACATTCTGTCTTTACATAGTCTAAGTTTTATAGTGTGCTTTGTCTATGTGTCTTATTTAACTTCAAGTTTAGAATTTCTTGACCTTTATAATGTTCGGATCTACAGAAGTTACTGGGAAAGAAATCCTTGTCCAGCCTTTAAAGCAATCCTCTAGTTTATCACTGAGATTTGTCATTATAAAAATGTCATGTATAATACCTTAAAATTGTGAGGAGTTAAGATAAACATATAATGTATGTGACATTATTATGTTCTTTAGGTTATTCAAAAATAAATATGGAAGATTTTCTCTGCACTCCTGAAGTTCTTTGAAAGATAAAAGACAATGCCATAGAGACTGTTGTTGCCTTCTGGTTTTTTGTAGACAGTTGTGTGATGATTGCAAAGATGCTTACAGGATTCTTATTGTTCTAGACAAACTGGAGTATGTTCTAACTCCCAAGAGGATATCTTTTAAAAATTATTTTTATTAAGAATTTTTTAATTTATTTTACATACCAACACAGATTTCCCCCTCTTCCCTCCTCTCGCCCCTCCAGCCTTCTCCCCGAAACCATCCCCCATTCCCTCTTTTTTTTTTTTTTGGTTTTTCGAGACAGGGTTTCTCTGTGTAGCTTTGCGTCTTTCCTGGAACTCACTTGGTAGCCCAGGCTGGCCTCGAACTCACAGAGATCCGCCTGGATCTGCCTCCCCAGTGCTGGGGTTAAAGGCGTGCGCCACCACCGCCTGGCCCCCCATTCCCTCTTACAAGAAGGTAAGGCCTCCCATGGGGAGTCAGCAGAGCCTGGTACATTGGTACATTCAGTAGAGGCAGGTCCAAGGCCCTCCCCCTGCCTCCAGCTATATCCAAGGACACATACCACAAGGACACATACTCAACTATGTTCACAGCAGCATAATTTGTAATAGCCAGAACCTGGAAACAACCTAGATGCCCCTCAACCTAAGTATGGGTTAAGAAAATGTGGTACATATACACAATGGAATACTACTCAGCAGTAAAAAACAATGACATCATGAAATTTGCAGGCAAATGGATGGAACTAGAAAATATCATCCTGAGTGAGGTAACCCAGACTTAGAAGAACAAACATGGTATGTACTCACTCATAAGTGGATACTAGATGTAAAGCAAAGGATAGCCAGACTACAACTCACAGCTCCAGAGAAGCTAGCTAACAAGGAGGACCTTAAGAAGGATGCATTGGTCACCCTGGGAAGGGGAAATGGATGAGATCTCCATGAGTAAACTGGGGGTGGGTGTGGGGGCAATGGAGGGTAGGGGATGGGGGATGAGAACATAAGGGAATGGGATGGTCAAGCTGGCTCAGGAGGATATCTTGTGACTGCATTAACTTCTGTTATATAATAAGTTACTGAGAATTTAGTAGCTTGTTGAAACACTCATTTTTTTTAACTGAAAATTTCTATGGTTCATAAATCTGGGCTATTTGTGTCTCCTGCTTCATACTCCCTGAGAAGACCATGATCAAGATGTTGCTTTGTTTACCCATGCTCCAGCAGATGGTACTAATCCTTTTGCACAGAAAGGCAGCACTAAATGGGCTCCATGCATTTTTAAAAGAGAAGGAGATGAAGTTGAGAAAAAAAAACTATGGGAGAAAAGGGTAGGAATTGGAAATAGGAGTGGGGGGTAGATTTGATCAAAATGCATTTTATATAGGTATGAATTCTCAAACAATTAAGAAAGACAAAAGATGCTGGTCTGGTCCCAGTCCTCTGACTGTTCAATGTAATAGATTAGCATCTAAGCTCACATAGATGCAGCTCCCGTATGCAGGTGGCCTCATGACCACAATTTCATATCACCTGGACCTATCCAATACTTACTTTCATCAAAGTGTACATTCAGAAAGCCAGTGGGATCTATTAGAAAGTCAGCTGTCATGACCTTTTGCTTTGTTGTCATGGAAATGGCAATGTTGCTGTAGTTTATTGATTATAGAATGTTTCTTGATCCGGGCCACACACTAGAGGAGAAGATACATAAGAGTGCAAATTTTACAATTCAAGAAAGAGTGGAGGTGTGGTAGAAGCCTGACTACCACAGAGATGCAAATAGAAGCTTTCTGTTGTGGGTGCAAGTGGCTGAGACTGAACAAGAGCTTAACTTTCCAGCATTCAAATTATAAGTTCCTCTCACATCAGAAGTATTTATTGTGTGAGTTTGGGTACGGGGGAGGATAAGGGACATTATTGGTCAATTTGTCATTTTATGCTTGTTATTACTTTATAGACTATAAAAATAAAAGCCCTTCCAAAGGTTTTTTTACTGTCTGTTTGTGTGGAATGCATAGCTGCACGACATCAAGGCATCTGTGTGTGTGCTCTGGCATGAACATCTTATCAATAAACGAGTCTCCAACCCAGCAGTCACATTTGATTCTGCTTTCCATGGCACCCCAGCCATGGTGGCCTGGTGGTCACCTTGGAAGGAACACGCGTGCCTGCAGCTTCACCTGGAATACCTAACACATCCTGCTTCTCGCTCTCTAGTGTCAGCTCATCTTTCCTGCTTTAGAACCCATGTCTGAAACCCGTGATTTTCACATCTACCCTAACATTCTAACAAGGATCAGAACCAAGCTCGCTGATCTGTACCCTTTCTCTCCTTGGAGGCTTAGGTTATGGTCCTCCTACACGAGGCAGGACGTGCTGCTTAAGAGACAGTTGCGAAAAGTCAAAACAGAACCAATGTCTGCTCAGAATTTCAGCTTTTGTCTGTGTTCGCTCTTCGTGGCCTCCCTGTCAGTTCCATGGTCACTGAGATTGCCATCTACAACCACAAACTGTTTTTCAGTTCAACAAAGTGCTGACGGTTTACTTAATCCCCGAGAAAATGAAAGTAGACAGCTTGTATCAACTGTCCTCCCTAAGGCTTATAGTCCAGTTTGAGGACCATGTGTGGTGGTCACTGTACACTTAGTGAAAAGCACTGATCTCTATCAGTGTTCTCAGTGAGCAGTTTGCTTATTAAGCTAATACTTACTGCACTCATTTGTCCTATTTTCCAATAAAAATGCTAATAAATACTTCATTCCCTCCTTTGTTTTAAAAATCACAAAGCTATCTACCATGCTCTGTATGCTTTGGTGCATAGAAAAAGCCCTGTACGCTACCAACATAAGCCCCCTCCCCCCCCCTTTTTTTTTTGAGACAGGGTTTCTCTGTGTAGCTGTGGTTGTCCCAGAACTCACTTTTGTAGACCTGGCTGGCCTCGAACTCAGAGAGTCACCTGCCTCTGCCTCCTGAGTGCTGGGGCTAAAGGTGTGTGCCACCACCACCACCTGGCTTCAACATACACTTATTTGGATATGTATTGTTTTATGTGCAAAGAGAGCCTTTCACAAGGAAGATACACTGAGACTATGGAACCTACATTCTTCATAGTACACTTTGGCCACAGCGCATATATCCCATTTCAATACTGAAGTGGCTGGGTTTTAAATGACAGGCTGGGCACATCAAGATGGAATTGTGCAATTGCATTTTAAATGCACTTTGTTGACTGTGAGATGCCAATGGTGGTGGGAAGCTTCATTATTTGTTTTAGGTGAAAAAGGGAACACAGAGCCAAATATTGTCACATCATTTCTTATTGCTCTATTATAGGATGTGCCATGATTTAGGGACAGTAGATGCAATAGAATCAAGTGTCTAGCTGATTGATATTGGTAACCCAGGCACATGGAACTCATGGTGACTGTAGCCAAGGCCTGCCTAGGGGTTGAAAAGTATGAATGCTTTTTATGAACATTTGATTTCTGTTGGCTCTAGACTAATTAGCAGAATTTCCCAGGATTTCCCAATGAAATGTGCCAAGATGGAGAGAGAATGTGATGCCAAGTCTTCAGATACAGTCTGAAGTCATCTGGCTCACTTAAAATACATAAATATCAAAAGTATGAATACATGGGTAAGTGATTCCTAATTATAATGCTTTTAGATATAAAACAAAATTGTGTTTGCAAATAAATGTAACTTTCCCTAAATAAGAGCCACTGTTTTCTCCTTTGGTTTTGCATATGCTGATCACATTGCAACATTCCTTTGAGGTCCAAGTTCCCTTGTGACACTCAGGCGGTTAAAGACAATATATAGATTTAGCAAAGGCAGTCATGATTGTTTATTTACTTTTTAAATCTGACCAAGGGCCAAAAATAAGTGGTTTTGTCTCATTACACAGCATTAATTCAAGTTTTCTACACTGTGGTCTATTTATTCACTGCTTTCTTATGAAGAATATGCCAGTGAAGACTTAAGTGAAAATCATATCTTAAAGAAAGATAAGTACGTTTGCCTTGTTTGATGATAGCAACGGTCTCTAATAGAGTTGAATTGTGGTTTTTCTTCCCATACCCATGTGCATTAATCAGGCAGCAAACTGACTAGTACGTAGTGTTCTCTGTGTAACTGTGGGTGTATATTGTGAAAATATTTCTATGGAATGTCTTTCACTTCTGTAGCAAATAAAGAAACTGACCAGAATTAAAAACAGTGGCAGAGCCACACTATGACCTGGAGCTGTTCGCTGGCCAACTGCGGAGCAGTGCTCATCCGCGCATACACAAATGTGCTCGCTCACTTTGCTTCATGAGAGGTTAATCTCACTTCACTTTTAGTTTTATTCACACCAGAAGCCTTTAATCCCTTTATGGGCATCCCAAATATAGCTGCTGCTTAAAGATTCCCCCCCTTATCCCATCTCCCTGCTCATTAGTCTTCACTCTCCGATGAGAAATGTCTACGTGTTACAGAATACACTTCTAAATACAGAGTAAGAATAACCACTTCACACTCCACCCCATTTGGGAATTGTTCAATGGTTTTAGTTTGAGGAACCTTGGAGACTCTGACCAGATTCTGTCTGTGAAACTGTGACACAGCCTCACAACAGAAGCATAACGTGACATGAATGCCTACAAACAAGTAGGGGAATTGATGACATTTGTTTTATGGGGCAGGTCAATTCCGCTGAAAATCACTGGAGTCCATGAAGTTTATGACAGCAGTTATTAGCGCTCAGTCACCACACAAGCCTTAGTTCTCTTATTATTCATTTCTTCAGCAAAGGGCAGAAAACTGTGTTTTAGAATAAATTTACATTACCCTTGAATTTCACGGGCTGTTTATTTCATGCGTCTTTACAGCCAGCAACCTTTTTGTTTTCTCTATTAAAGTGTCATTCTAGGAGGTTAGTCAAGCAAGTTTGAAAAGATTTAACACTATAAAGAAGAAGTGTTAGTCACTTAAAGTCTTAAACTTGTGCTGGTTGGTATAAAGTGGAAATGGTCCTCTTTGAGAGCTGAGCACCTGAAACTGTGTGTACACATTGGCAATGAGCCACAGAGGATGTTTATGTGCATGCCCAGTTCTCATTTGCTATGAGTTGAATTGTAATCTATGTCTTGTTCGATTGACTGACATCGCTTACTTCATTAAAGAAGTTTATGCCACACCTCCATGTAGTTACTGAGAACTTAGTAAAATGAATTACTTCAACATAAAACAAAACAAAATTCCAGTGGTGAACGGGGAGACGATTGTAGGCACACATGTCTGGAGCTCATAGACCAGACATAGTTGACTGAAATTCTCTTAATACAGCATCACATGCACTGGCTTTGAAGTTTGACAATCAAAGGTTTGAGCTTGGGTTCAGACACAAGTTCTACAGTGTACTTAATCTTTTGAGGCCTTTGATATGAAAATTGAGAAAATAGAATTTATTTGATATTGTATAGGAAGAATTAAATGAAGTAGTATATAAAATAAATTACTATGATAAGTTATGACAATGGATTGGTTCAATGCAAGATTATGTCCAGTGTGATCAATATTTATTTAGGAGGAGGGCAAAGAAACTGATCTTCAAGTAAAGAATTTACCTTCCTCACATTTATAAGGAACATTTCCTGCTTCAAGCATAACATTCTTTGTGTATTTAAAAATTTTTAATATGTTTTTACTCTTTAGGGAAGTTGAACATTGGCTTTCATCAGAATAGATGATATACTAGATGCAATTGTTAACCTGTGTTCAGAACACTTTACTTTAGCTTTTTGCTTCAATTTTGGAAAATGCTTTTTCTTTTATAAATTTATCTCTGTGTATATTTATGTGATGCATGTATATATGTACGTGAGGACATTATGCATGTGTGTGCACATATGCGTTTGTGTGAGTGCAGGCATGAATGTGCTTATGAGAAAGCAAAGGCCAATGCCAGATGTCAGTCACTGCCTTCCACCTTGCTTGAAGCAGTCTCTATATTGCTCACTGGTGTGTACTAGGCTTGCTGGAAGCAGGGATTCTACCTCCTAGCTCACTGTAGAAGCACTCAGTTACAGATAAGCATTTCCCTATACATGAGCATGGGGACTCAAACTAAGGTCTACTGGTTGTGGAGCAAATTCTTTGCACACTGAGCCTTCTCCCCAGCACATAGTATATGTTTTGTACTGCGTGATACTTATACTTTTTGATAAGCTGTCATTCAAAGAATTTAGACTCTCTTTTGACATGGACATCCCTAAAACTTTTCCCTGCATTTAGTTATTAAATGTCACAAGCCAGACTTACAAATCAGATTTCCATTAGATTTTTTTATAATATATTGCAATAGAAAAACATTAGTTATGGGAATCAAAATTACACTCATTGCTCTGTTGATTCCTATATGCATCTTGCATATTGGAGAATCATGTAAAACACAGCTAAGTTCAAAACGCTAGTGAGCAATTGTTATTTTCAATGTCAGTCAGGTCTTAAAAATTCACTCATATCTCTCTCTCTCTCTCTCTCTCTCTCTCTCTCTCTCTCTCTCTCTCTCTCTCTGTGTGTGTGTGTGTGTGTGTGTGTGTGTGTGTGTGTGTGTGTGTGTGTGTGTTTGTATCTTTGTGCCTGTGTGTATAGACATCTGTGTACATTTGGACTCAGAGGTTGATATCAGAATATCTTTGTCAATCACCCTTCATCTTGTTTTCTGAGACAGTGTCTCTTCCCTGAACTTGAAGTTCATTGATGGGGCCTCTCTGGCAGGCCAATGAGATCTCAAGATCTGCCTGTCACCATTCCTAAGCCCTGGACTACACATGCCACTATGCTGAGTTTTCACATGGATGCTGGGGATCTGAACTCAGGTCCTTATGCTTGCACAGCAAACATCTTTCCCACTGAGCCCTCACCAGCCTCATCAGTCACACTCCATCTGTGAGTACATTCTGGAGCATCCATCACACCTGGGCACAAACCATCAGCATGGAAACTTGCCTTCTGTGTGAGAAACTTGAAAGTTGTTATCAAAGCAAAAATCATGTGCTTCTCTGTTTCTTCCCAGCTTCACTCTCACAAGGGACATAATTTTCTAGAAAAAAAAAAAAGCAGCTCACAGAAAGAGCTGGAATGACTCAATTTACTAATTCACTTCTACCTATAGGTTCAATGTATAAAGAAAATTCCCTTGTGGGTATTTTTTCCTCGTTTTGTATATGCATATATGAGTATGTGTGGTGTGTGAGTGGTTTCTCAATCAGAAACTTCTATGGGATATGATGAGTAGTTTAAATTTCTGATGGTAAAGTAAATTACTTCTTTCAGGTAAAGAAATGTATACCCATATCCATAATCTATACCTATAATTCCTATCAGCTGAGACTGTGGCAGATATAAAACTCAGCCCCCCTGCTATAAGCTTAAGGGTAGAAGCACTGGGTTTAGTTTGTAGCTTGACTTTCAAAAAGAGAGGTGGGATTGGAAAAGCCCTATTGTTTTAATTTTCTGCTTAATGACACTAAATCAAAGTAGTCAACATCAATTTTGACCTTAGCAACCACAAATGAGGCCATGTGGAAATTTGGGTTAACCCCACATATGATTAGAATGTATTCTAGTGATAATTAATTTTCTTTAAAAATGGCACCTTAGTTTTTTAGCTAACTGTCTTGTCTTTCTGTGTAACTGTTGGCTATGGCTCTCAGAGCACATCATGATGAAGATAATTATTATTTGTAAATAAAGGTAATATGTGGCCTATGCTAACTATTTTTCTCCAGTAAGTCTACCTAAGACTATTTGGATTATCCTGTAAGTGTGCCTCTATGCAGCAGCAGTGCATTGTTGTGGAAAGTACATTGTTGTGGGATATTTGTACACTATGTGAAGATATACTGCTGTGATTGGTGTAATAAAATGCTGTATGGCCAATAGTTAGACAGGCGGGACTATACCTGTAGAGAGAGAAACTGGGGGGAGGAATCCAGGCCTGGGATTTCACCAGTACACTTGGAACAAGTTGGATGTGCAGTATTAAGAAGAGGTAACCAAGGTACATGCAAGAACAGAGATTAACAAAATATGGGTTAATTAAGTTATAAGAGCTAGTTGGGAAAAAACTTAAACTAAGACCTAGTTAATAATAAGTCTCCAGGTCATTATTTGCAGGGTGGCAGTCCAATGACAGTCCAACCAAAAATCTTGCTACAGTACGTGTGATATATTTTGTTATGCAAAATTATTATTATTCCTCATATAAGTACAGTCATCGTACCAGACACATTTGAATCTATAATGTATAAGGGGCATATGTGCAGCTCCACTATATTGAGGAACAATTATGATTTGTGGCACATTTTCCACTGTCTTAAACAGAGTAATTTTCATTATAAAAGTATTGCTTTATTAAATTCCATCTTAAATAACTTATTGTTAAAGTATGTATAATCTAGAGTTTTGTATTTTTTAGATTTGTGTATCTATGTTTTCTATTTCTGTTGTTTAAACAAATGTACTATGCACTTTGAAACTTGAAGACAAAAATCAGGGAATATGAGGCCATGGTCAAGAGTTTTGTTTCTAGACCTTGAGAAAGATTCTTCAAGTGATGGAACATTCACTTCACCTTCTCTTTTACCCTTTAGAATGTAGAGAGATGTATCTCTTTTGTAGAAACCTCAAAAATTTGAGTAGATACAGGAGATGAAATTGAGCTGGATAGTTGCATGTGTAGATTAAAAAATTTAAGTAAAATTACACTTTGCGTCAATATGACCTTAAGTCACCTACAGATGTTTTAATGGAGGAGTCAAACTTTTATATGCATGTCAATTTTTAGAACAGGGTTTGACCTGAGATGCTTTTTATGTAGGCATTGAATCCAGAATACCACTAAGTTGGAGTTTCTTTTTAAAGAGAAATATGCGTGTGGAATGTTGTTGCCACAGAAAAGATTATGCAAACATCCTAGCTTTGCTCAAGACATCCAAGTTCACAGAAAAATATTTGTGACTTCAACTGCTACCCAGCTTTTTGTTTTGTTTTGTTTTTATGTTGATCAACTCACGTTTGGTTGTTTTAAGTAGAATACCACAGAATAATTTTGAACCTGTAACACATTTTTAAACATTTTTTAAGTGAAGCATAATGACCCCTGACTCTCAAGGATGCTTCCCTGTGATCAGCTGAGAGGCATGAGCCTGGTCTCCAGAGCGTTCTGTGTGGTAGACAGAATGCTAATGAGTATCAGCTTTGAATTTCTTTTCCTTGCACAAACACACTTTTTGTGGCTTCATTCCAATTTCAAAGTCATATATTTTGGATCTTTCTGAGGCTGTTCCCATGCTTGAAAAGGTTTGCAAAGGAAACGAAGGATGACCTGATTGTTTCTTAGAGATAAAGTTGTGATTATTAGTTCAGTCAGCTCTCACTGCTTCTCACATGAGAAGTATTCTCAGTCCCTGATTTATCACAGGTACAGAATCTTGAACAATCACATGTCATAGAAATTGTTCAAAATGGGTCATGAGAGGCCAGGAATTGCCAAAAATATTTATTTTCTTTTTGATCAACTCTCCTTTTTCAAACTGCCCTATATACATGTATGAAATTCTCAGAGAATAAAAAATAAATAAACAAACCAACCTCTTCTTTCAAAACACTGAGTCCAACTCCACATGAGAAACCAAGTGAAGTTGTTTCAGAGAGACACACATTGCAGAGGCTCTTGTGTTCACTCGACTTCCAGTCCTAGAATGGAAGGCCAAGGTTAAACCACTTACCCACCATTTCCAGAAAACCCAATGACAGCTATTAATCATAGGATATGAGGAACAGAAGGAATTTGCTGGAAATGAAGCAGAGAAGTTAATTAAGACATTGATATGCACGTGTAATATACTTATGGGATGAATATGTAAAGCAGCTCTCATCTAAAATTTGATAAACATTGACATCTGACTTTAAACCAAAGGAGTTGTTTCAATTATCAAGCATGATTCAGAAATAAAATTACTATAAATAGTTCTCTATATTTCCTAACCATTCACATTAGAGACAAAAAAGGGAAAAGCTGTGAACTCATTTTGAACTCAAGCTTTTTACTTTAAAGTCTTCTCGTTGTCTTGGCTAATGGTATGGTCTCTGTGAGGGGGGAATGGATTGCATAATAAAGTAGCAAGACATCTGGGGTCTATTTTTAGATTGAGGCATCTGAAAGAATGTGTCCAGAAGGTGTCCGAGAAGAAGACACATAGGAGCCAAAGGTCAGTAGACAAGGGTAAGACCTATTTCCAAATGACTCCATTTTACAAGCACGGCCAAGGTCTTGGAGGAAGTCCACTCTGGACCACTGCACCTCTTGGACAGCTATCCTCCTGTCCTCTTTGACTTCTCAATAAGAACATGCAGATGTACTAACAGATCAGTTTGACACAAGAGTAGCAGTATATATGTAAAAGACAAGAGACATACGAAGATGAATTAAAGAGCCAGAAATCAAGATGGGTAAGTAAAGTTTGTCTGTAAGACCTGGCATTGTCATTTTAAGTTCTAGTCAATATTGAGATGATACTGAGAATTTGTATTATACTTCAGTCCATTAACATATTATAGTTTAGGCTGGCTGACAAAGTGATACTACTCTTGAAAAGAAAATGTACAGCTCCCTACATGCATGAGTATGTTTATTTAAACAATAAACATTCGGAGCTTTGTATGAGCTTATTTATAACATTACCAGACAGTTAAAAGTGAAGGCAAACTGGCTGAAAAGTTGTTGTAAGGGGTTTTCTTGGGAACTGATTTCTGTTGGAACAAGTGAACATAAAGGAGAGTCTAGTCCAATAGTAGCATGTCCTGAGAAACTGAAATGAGATAGAATCTAGACAGTTCCCTCCCTATAAAACTCCTTTTCAACTGCTGAACATTTTTGCTTTTCAGGTCACCAAATGTGTCTGTGATTTTTACAAGAGAAGACTGTGGAACACTGCAGACTACATTCAGTTCTTTTCTAAACCAGTTGTTTGGAGATGTACAAGTGGCTGGAAGTGGAGAGGAACTGGACTTTAGTTAGAAGTTCTTTGCTTTTTAGTTAATGATTCTTAGTTCATAAGTGTCATGTGCTCATTAGCAAAAACATCAGAAAATGCTCATAGATGTATAAATTTATTTTTCTTGAATGGTAGGGCCATTGCATATACTGTTTATCAAGGTCTACTTTTATTTATGTACATTTTATTTCATGTCAAGAAATGTGCTCTTCAATTCATTTAACAGCCATTTTTGGATTCAGTAATTCACATGTATTCTACATAATTACCTATTGTTGAATATCTCAATTCATAACCATTTTTCATAAGTAGTATTACAATGTACATTTTAGTTAGTGTTTTCTTTAAACTTATAATTGATTATTTTTAACTACCTAAAGTCCAAATTCTTCTACATTTCTTTTTGCCAACGCATCACAAAGCAAATGGTTTAGAAAAGAACTGACTGTAACTTGCTGTACTCTACAATCTTGTCTCATAAAAACAACAACAGAAACAGACATATTTAGTTGACCTTCAAAGCACATATATTCAGTGGTTGAGAAAGATTTTTGTAATGGGGGTACTGCTTAGACTCCATCTCATTTTAATTTCTGGATCAAAAATAGCATTTAGAAATCTAAAGGCCATTTCAGATAGTTGGTGTCAAATTAATATATAATCCCATTAGTACTATGTAAGAAAGATCACCCTTTAACACATAGAAACACACATATAAATGTGTACACACACATATACACACATGCACAGACACATCTTTGCAAGCATTGGGCTTTATCATTTTTTTAAATTTTTAAAAATCATTATTTTTAAAACATATTAACATTTAACATCATAAACCACTCTTTCAGCATCATTTAAAATTTTACTTTACATCTGCTTGAATATGAAATTAGAATGGATTTATTCATATGCAATAAAAGAAAATAAGCAAATGTATATTCTTCAAAAGAATTTATTTTTCAAGCAGGCCTGGTGGCAAATACCTAATATCCAAGCACTCAGGTAGGGGAAGTACAAGGATCCTGAGTTCAAGTCCAGCCTGTGCTACATAAGACCCTATCTCAAAAGCCTGACTAAATACTTCCCATTATTAAACTTTACAGAATGTGTGTGCTGAATCTAAATCAAGAGAATAGAGACTTTTATAAGGAGCCTAAGGATAGAGCAAGTATTTATTTAGCTTGTGCTATGTGTCCAGTTAATTTAATTTCATTTAATCCTTATTGACATAAGATAAATAAGAATTATTTCAATTTGGAGATAAGGAAGCTTTTGGAGGTTGTATGATTAATGCAAGTTGACTCAGTATCCTATACGCAACTTTTTACCTCATAGTCCATGGCTGGCCCATACAATCTTAATTATAAAGGAAGGTTTTATTGGTTATACTATTTGTTTTGGAAGTAATTCTAAACCGTCTTATTAAATAAGAAACACAGAGCCAAATAAAGAGTTAAAAGCCCAGAGAACAGAGCAATAGCCAAGACCACCTTATCTTACCACTCGCTGCTGTCCTTCCCCTGAGAGAGAGACCTTCTTCCTGTGTCCTGTCTTTTTATTGCCTTTCTGTTCTGCCTTCTTATTGGTTCTAAACCCAACCACATGACTTCCTCATCACTGCCTGTCTATACAGACCTCCAGGTCTCTATGATTGATACTGGGATTAAAGGTGTGTGTCACCATGGTGGCTGTGTCCTTGAACACACAGAGACTTTGCCTGCCATGTGATCGGATTAAGGGTGTGTGCTATCACTACCAGACTTCTGCTTAATGGCTTGCTCTTAGCTCTGATCCCCAGGCAACTTTATTTATTAACATACAAATAAAATCACATTTCAGCACAAATAAAATATTACCATAATTTGTTTTCATGTGTCTGTATGTGTTGTGCATGTGGGCTTGGGAAGGGTTACACACTTGTGTATGTGGGTGAGCATGTGTGCATGTGTGTGTATGTGGAGTCCTAAGATTGATGTCACAAGTTTTCTGGGATGGTTCTAGTCCTTATTTATTGACACATTTTCCCAATTGAACCCTCAGCTCTGCCTTCAGAGTGCTGTGTTTTACAAGAGGTTGATACAAAGATACATTACTAGTTCAAAGAGTTAAACATAAGGAATTGTGAGTGCTCAGCCTTAGATGTCTATATCAACTCCTCCTCATCCAAGGCTCAGGGAACATTGAGTGAGTGGAGCCATAAAGACCATAAGAAGATAGGGATGGAGACTACTATGCAAAGATGTCCTCTGAACATGGAACAATTGTTGCACACAGGAACTCAGCTGTGGTTACCTACACAAGGTAAAGCCATTTAATGGTTTTGGAATACCATCAAGGATTAGGGAGGGACTTCTAAGTCCCCAACCCTAGATGAAGAGCTATTCATAGCTGATGACCACTTGGGGAAGAAAAGTCACTTCTTGTTAGGGGTGTGAACACTTAGAGGTCCTCAATGCCTCCATGCATGACCCCATACCCATGTATATATGGGCAGCACTAACTGGATTTAGGAAGCTGAAAGAAAGAAAGAAAGAAAGAAAGAAAGAAAGAAAGAAAGAAAGAAAGAAAGAAAGAAAGAAAGAAAGAAAGAAGAAAGAAAGAGAGAGAGAGAGAGAGAGGGAGGGAGGGAAGGAGGGAAGAGAGGGAGGGAGGGAGGGAGGAAGGAAGGAAAGAAAGAAATCTATGAATATAGATAAGTAAATAAATATTCTAAAAGGAGGACATGAAGTTGGAAGGAAGATGTGAAAGGAAGTCTCAGGTTCAGGAGAGAATGGGGAAGGAATTGAGTGATGGCTATGATAAAGATACATCTCACATGTGTGTAAAATTTTCAAATGACAAAAAACATAATATATGCTATGTAAAATATGGTGAATTATTTCTGGCATTGTTTCATAATACTTATTGATTTGTCTTTGTAAAGGTTAATGCCTTGTCTTTTACATTTATTCTATGAGATAATATAACTAACACATATATACAATAACTATGTACACATAGTTTATACATAAATACATTATACAATCACATGCAAAGTATTAAAATTGGTAACTAGATAAATAAGAAAAATATTGGCATAGTGAGATACACATTAATACTCTTAAAATTTTCTAGCAGTCAGTCAATATTAGATTCCAAGTTTTCTTGTAATTTAGTGACAAGTAAATGCTCCATATTTGAGATCTCAGTAATTTAGAAGAAACATAGTTTCCCCATATTGAGGTCACAGAAACATCTTTTATTCCTTAATAAGGAATTTCTAGAGACCTGTGATGATGTGCTGACATCCACAGCATCATCCCTGGGGCTGTAACTTTCCTCTGTTTCTTCATCAAATGTCCTCTTACAAACCACTGCCCAGATGATTCATCAAAGAAGTTCCACCTTCACAAGAATCAGTCTTCAGTCATTTTGAGAAAGGAGGTCACCATTTCAATGCTGCTCTGTGCCTCTCATAACACAGTGTTCATCCTGTTGTTAGCATGAGATAAAGTCTTCTGTCCACACAGTTCTCCACTCCTTAAAAACAGAAAGCAATGTCTGGTAAAAACACAACTCTCTTGGCACTGTAATATTTGAACCCATAGGGTTTTAAATCACGATTTAAACTATGATTGTTTATTCCATAGGTTAAAAGGTATGGCATGTGTGTGTGTGTGTGTGTGTGTGTGTGTGTGTGTGTGTGTGTGTGATGTATTTGTGTACAAAAGTAAGATTGAAGCAAGCAGCCCTCCTTTAGACAGCCTTTCTTTCCTAAACTTGTACTATATAAACAGTGCCACTTGATATCTACTTTTGTAATTACCACTCGGGAAAACAGATGATAGGAAATAGTTAATGCCAATCTTAAAAGAAATAGTCTCATATGAAGCCACTTTCTCTAGCTCTGGCTATAAGTATGGTCATTGTGTGTGTGTGTGTGTGTGTGTGTGTGTGTGTGTGTGTGTGTGTGTTGGGGGTTGTGGTTATATATCATCAAACAACTACTTATGTGAGACTTGAAATAAAAATACTATGTTGTACTCACAGAACGCTCTAGTAAATACACAGAAGACAATCATAAATGTCCACATCTATAACTTGATACTATGTGGGATGAGTGTGGTGATTAAATAAGGTAAATAAGAGAGAACAAGTAGAATGCCAAATGCAGAATAGATGTTCAGTAAATATGCATTAGTTGACTACTGACTGTATCACTATAATTTTAATACCTTCTTGTTCTTTCCTGCTTTAAGACTGGAAAGTATATATGCACATGATTGTGGTGTGTGTGTGTGTGTGTGTGTGTGTGTGTGTGTGTGTGTGTGTTTGTGCCTATTCTCATTTTCATATTCTTGGCGATACCCTTGGAAATATTTCATTTGGGTCAAACAATATTTCAGGATATTTTTCTTAAAATAATATTAGACTTTATTTTGTTTGTTTTGGTTGAAGTTGCTTTCTTTTTAAATACTTTTGGCAATTTCATATGTAGATGTTATTCTGTTCCAAACCTGGGAAGAAAATATTCCATAAGACTGCACAATTTACAGGACCACACAGTGATTTATAAGGGTCCCCTCCCCCTCAGCTGAGCTTTTAATGGGGAAAACCCATCTATATTGCTGTGTCAAGAAATCACCACCTTTATCGCATACCACAGACAGAAATGAACCATACAAAAGCAAATAACCCTCAGCTCCACTGCAGGAAGCTAGAGCAGAATTTGAGCTTTAGCAGATGCTCCAAATGTGCAGCAAGCTGTAGAGATCATGAAATATGGATGCTAATGAGAAGTAACACAGTGAATTTGTTGAGGGCAATGGCTTTAAACTCACTTTTTCAAAAATATTAAACATTTTCCAACCATATGCTGAAATCCACATGGTTCCACTAGGAATCCAGGGCATCTTCGGTTCTGTGCCAACCACACTTGGGTTCAGATGTAACAAACTGCCCTATCATCTTGTTGAATTCTGTATATTTAATTAAAATACTAATGATCTAATGTGTTTTTACATTTTAAAGATTAAAACAATTATGAGTTCTATTTACTCTTGAAATCAGAATCTTAACCACAGATATAGGTTGATACTACTAAACTTTTGAGGTATAGTCACATCCTATGAAAGTGAGAAAAGACAAAAGAATTCCAATGAAATCTATTTGACATATAGCTTGAATATAGTTTCTACCTCACTATGTACATTACATGATGCATGGTCTATCATTAACCTGCTGTGTATTAGTTAATACATGTAAAAAATGAGAAGGAAAAGTGCATTTCACAATCCACAAAGTCAATAAATATTACAGCACTGCTTAAATGCAAAATGCTTCTTAAATACTTCATGGAAGTCACATGACTTGAAAACAATGAATTCAAGCTAAGATGAATTTGGCCCCAATGGTTTGATGCAAAAATAGAGAGAAATAGACCCCATTTCTATTATGTAACCATCAAAATGCATATTTATATGAATGTGTTTTCTTTAGGTAGCAGTCTCCGAACACTGACACTTGCCTGCCCATTGTTTTTTGGGCCCAAGCATCGGAAGTGAAATCTTTGAACTATGCACATACTTCTCCAGGACACTTTTCTTTAAGAACACCAAAATTTGTTTGATTTCACTTGACTAGTGAGGAATTCATAAAGGCCCCAAGAAATTGTCTGTGCTCCAGACTGAAACATACAGCATATTACACAGGTCACTAAATTGCATCATATATAAATAATGGACTCAAACCAAAACTGAGGAGGGAATCCATGACTGATGTTTTGTTTCACTGTTCTCCTCTTAGGAGGTTAAGAATGATGTGGGATTTTACTAACTGATGAAGTGAGGAGAATTTGGAAGTAGTACTAAAGTAATGGAAGGTTCCTTGCTAGAAAATGTCCTTTCTAGGCTGGGCAGTGGTGGCACATGCCTTTAATCCCAGCACTTGGGAGGCAGATGCAGGCTGATCTCTGTGAGTTCAAGGCTAGCCTGTTTTACATAGGGAGTAAATGGACAGCCAGAGCCACACAAAGAAACCCTGTTTCCCCACTCCCAGCACCCCCCCAAAAGAAAATGCCCTTAGTAATAACTGTGCTTCTTTATTACTAAGAGAAATAACTTCCTTACTTTTCTCCTATGATTCTTATCATGTGCCTGTCTACCTCCAGAACCTTAGCCTGTCCTCCTCAGCCCATGTGCATAGTATCTGTATGCATGCAAGCACACACACACACACACACACACACACACACACACACACACACACACCAGGACAGCATTAGGAAAATAAACTGTTATGCCCAGCCATCCTCTGAAATTAAGCTGTCGTGCTGGATGTTAAGTGTGACCATGTCCTCTTACCTTTCTGTACTCCAAGGTAGGGAAGACAACAGAACAGTCAGGGGAGGGAGGTCAAAGAGGGTAAAATCAAGGAATCTCCTCAATTTTTTTCCTCCACTTAGGGAACAATGCTACAGAAAATTCCTTCTAGAGAGAAAAATACATTCCTAGTTGTAAGGAATGTTAAGAAATCAATGCATACACACTTTAAGCAATTTGTCTATCCCCCGGGTATGATTATTGAAGTTTGACGTTGATGCCAGTCATGGACAACAAACCACAGTTTACTCATCTGGAACTCATGAGGGTTGCCGTTCGTATAACTATCATGCAAGTGTAGAGTTTGAGCATTCACACAAACACCAAGCTTTACCACTAACTTTGAACCAAGAATAAGTCACATAATTTAATAAGATAACTCCTATTGCTGTCCAAGAGCCCAAAGAAGAAAGAAAAACTCAGACTTAAGACTTTCAGAATTTTTATAAACCTCAAAATCTGTTTTGAAACCTATGTAGACGTTTGTAAAACAGGTCATTATTGATTTGCTCGTGTGTGTGTGTGTGTGTGTGTGTGTGTGTGTGTGTGTCTAACTCCATTGTAACCTGATGGCACACTCCTACCAAACAAACAAAGTGCTGAAGAATCCTTACTTGCCGAAGAGTTTGAAAGCCACTGAACTGATAAGTGAGTTCTTTTCAAATTAAAAATTTTCTTGATTATACATGTTTATGTATGTCATGAGCTGCCTATATATGCACATTTTCCATGAGCTTCTGAATAAGTTGGATATGCCATGGTATTTCAGTGTTCAGTTGCTAGTAATAAAGCCCTTTAAAAACACAATTGAATTTTAATTTTCAGTTAGGAGAGTTAAAGCTGATGTAATATTACTACTCAGTCAGAGCTGTTGGTTATGCCGGCGGCGCTGCCCCTCGTGGCTGGTCACCGCCCGCGGCGGCCATGCCGGCGGAGGAGCGTGCTAATTAAAAGAATCATAGCCATGGTTACCTTTTCAGAGCTTTATTGGGGGGGGGAGACAGAAAGACAGAGAGAGAGAGAGAGAGAGAGAGACATGGGGGGAGAGAGAGAGGGGGACCGACGGGGGGAAGAGGGAGAGAGGGGGACCGACGGGGGGGAAGGAGCGGAAAGGAGAGGGAAGAGGGAACAGAGAGAGAGAGAGCCCACAGAGGGCTCAACCGCTTTTTTAGGCTGGGAAGCCGGCGAAGGCTGATGACGTAATTAAAGGACATAAATAAGGACCAAATCCTAACATCCCAGACTTTCCCTTATAAAAAAAAGCAGGTAGATGGGACTGGGGCGTTGTTCCTCTCAAAAACTGCTTCCAGCTGACTTTTGGACGTTGGTTGGCTCTGGGGGGAATGGAGAAGGGGAGTCTTCCGAGGTCGACAGGCGTTGTGGAATGCTGTCTGTCATCCGTTTGCTCTGGAGACATGTATCCCTCTTGGCTGTGGCTGGGAACTTTCTGTTTGACAAGATGCTGGTGACACAGAAAAAACTTAGAGAGATAAAAAGAATCATTATTATTTTATGTTGGCATTTATCTGAGGTAGATCTGGCCTATCCCTATGGATTTTGAAACATTATCAGAGACAGATTATTTTAAAGCACCTATTTCCTTTACTGGTTCATCATCTAGGAGACAGGTGATCAATTGTTAAAAGCATCTCATAGTAATAGATGTTTACATTAAAGTCTTTGTAGCGCCCAGACGCTTTTTTGGGTCTGGGGGTGTAAATACCTTTTAGCTGTTACAGTCTTATTTGATGATCTCTGGACTCTGGTTCTGTGGTGGTCCTGTACCATTAGCTGAACAGTGGGTTAGAACAGGGAACTGGGAAGAGAAAAGCTTGTGGTACATGAGAAATTTTTTCCCCCTTTGGAATTAGGGACAAGGCAAAGATCAGGGCCCTGTCTGTATGCACATGAGAAACACAGGCAGTGGATCTGGAGTGAAGCAATGATCTCTTATTTTAGGTGGAAATCTTTTTTCATTAAGTAACTTTGAAAGTGTAATTAAATCTGGTGAGGTGGTAAGGCTGTCCTCTGTACCCGACAATAAAGGAGAGGTGACATCCCAAAACTCCCAGGACTGAGTCAGTGGCTCTGGTGTCCAGAAGGAAAGAATCGGATCGCTTCCCTGCCGCGTTCTGGGTTCCCTGCCATGTCTGTAGCCAAGCCTAGGTCTGCTGGAGGTCTTAGCTTGATGTACCCATGCATCTTGGTGCCTGGGGGCAGTCAGCTGACTCTTTGTCTTTCTAGGTGGCATTTTTAACAAGGCTGTCAATGGCCTGGCAGGGCATTCGCTAGCCCGTGGCCTTTTCCTCACTTAAAACAGGGACCCAACAGCTTTTGGAAGTCAACGAGTGCCAGCACTTTCCGGAAGACTTGTCTGAGGCTATAAGCTGAATATTTTTGGCTGAGCCATCCTGACTACTGTAAACTATTTTGTACGAATCTTAGCCGCTTCCAGACCTGTCTGTGCTTCTCAAGGCAGTTTGAGAATGAGTGGGTGGAGTTAAGGTGAGTTAGGGCAAGTCATAGAAGCCGCCTAAGCCCGCCCACTTGAGCCCGCCCACTGCCGGCGGAAGTCAGACAGAAAAGGTTACACGTGGCAGACGCAGAAGTGGGGAAGGAGAAGGGTTTAGAGCTTTAGCAGAAAGCTTGAAGATAAAGTAACTCTTATTTGCCCGTTTTTTTGGCAGAAGTTCCCGCGACTCTGTTATGTGGCCAGGTTTACGTTGTTATGAGGCCAGGTTTACCGGTGCCCGCCCCTATCCGCCAATGTATCCGCCCTTTTGTCCCATGGCTGTAGCCGAGAGAAAAAATAAAAAATTAAAATAACAAACCGGGATCAGACTACAATCTTGGGCGTCCCCAAAGAGTGGAGAGAGATCCATGAATCAGCTCAAGTTCGCCATCCTCAGAACTTCCTGTGTGTTTTGCCATGCTGCCCAGCATGGAAGCTGTCAGCTGCATTTTGACTGTTGTATATTTGACGTGTGGCGGGTCCCAATTAAACTGTGCTGCAAATGTCGAAATCTTATCGTTCAAAGGCTTCATGTAAGATATATAAAGTAAAACAAAACCATGTATATTTGTGAAATGATATGTAAATAAAATATAATATTAATTCAACTGATGTATTTTTGAACTTAGCATACTATAAGCTTCACAGGGGTATATGTGGCTTTTGATCCATGCCTTGCCCTTATTTCTACAGAACAGTGCTAGTTTAGAACTGCAACTTGTAATTAGGTGCATGCTACTCATATCTCATCTATTGATGACAGATTCTGAGTTTCTAAAAATGGAAATTTTATTTGAGTTCTCTTTTCAGAATGTATAAATGACTAGAAAGTCAACAACAAGCAACTGAAAGTTTATTTACTTCTGTTGATACTGCTCTTAATACATTAAAAGCATAAAAAAATCACCTATAATGTATCCAGATACAGGATTTGAAAAATAATCAACTATAGACCTATGATATGCAATTCAGAAACCACTGTACTTTCCCATAATCAGCCATAATTTTAGCTGACCATATGTAATTTTTGAACTAAAAGTTATAATTTTTGAAGGAATTCCAGGTTTCCTGAAAAACCTTCAAAGGTTAAAAATAAGGTTGAGCTTCATAGTTTATTCTCTCCATTCTCATACATCCAATACCCTCTATAAGTTAGAAATAAATTTAAAATATTCACTGAGCAATGAGATGAGGTCAATGTCCATCAAAACAAGTAACCCAATGCATCACAATGTAATTGGCAAACCATCAAAATGGTCCCAGAATCTCTGTGCCTGTGAGAAGCAAGATGCTAATGTGATAGATGCCACATAATTCACCACAGGGAGCACGTGCAGAGAGCCACCTCTGAAGTAAAGCAAAAAAGAGTGTGCAAAATTGGAATGTATTGTCAGTCTACTTCAACCAAGTACACTGTTCTAACAACCAGATTGTGTGTCTAGACAGAAATCCCCCTGCAGAGAAGAAGAATGATACCCCAAGATATGTTAATTTGATGTAAATCTCCTCTTGACCTGCAGAAACCTGCCTTTATGGTTCTCTCAACAGGGTTCTTGCTTGTTATTTGATCTCTTGAGTGTTCTGCCCTTCAGAAAAAGAGTAGAATGGTACAACTTCTCTCCCATGATAAATGAATGGCCACCATCTGATCTATAAACCATTGTCATATATGAATAATAAGGCTAAGTATCTTTCATTCTCATATTTTAAAACATAAAATTGATTCCTGAATATGTGATTAAGGAAATTCATGCAAATAAATAATTAGAACATTCTACATTAGTATAGTCCATTGACTTGCCTATCTTTTTATATTCCATATCGCTTGTATCAACTAATTATGAAGATTTCTTTCTATATGACTAATGACAAGGTCAAAATTATTTAACTCTTTATGCAAAGCATTATGTATACTCACAGTGTATTTTAATTTCAATGAGAATAAGTGTAGGACCTCATGAACCAATAATACTGAACTCATTCATGTGCACAGCCATATTATTCAACTCCCATTTTGGCTGGCTAATGCAAACAGAAGGACAGGAGGATAAGGTTGTCCTATTACCTTGACATAAAAACATGTGCTTGAAGGGGAGTGCTTTGTGTTTTCCTCATTAAATACATCTGGCCTCTGTAGGAAGGATAATGATACTCAAAGTTCAATTTAATCCTAAAAACCTGTCCTTTCCCCTAGGTAGCTGAGCCAAAATGAAATGTACTTTCAGAACTTCCTGTGTTGCTAAATAGCTTGCTCAACAGTTAATAGCTTGGGGTTTAAGAGTTTTGTTTGGTATTAGGCACTGGTGCCAATGATTCAGACATGGAACATCCACATATAACCCATGGTTATTTGAGCCAGATTCTTCCCGCACAGAAGATATTCTGAGAGCAATTTAGACAATTTTGGAAGGACATTGACTCTTCTTGGACACTCTTAATGTCACTGCTATCAAGCGTAGTAAACCATTACCAAGTGGTCTGCCTCTGAACTTAAAGTCTGAAAGTAGACTTTAACCAGAACTCTTGTGTGTTCAACTGCTCACTAAGTTCAGGTTCAACGGCATCGATGACCCAGGCCCATTTATCCTCTCGATTTGAACAGTATATGTCTGAAAGTCTTTTATTGATCCAACGACGTTATCATGTATATTGCGAATGCCTGAATTGGAAACCAAACGTTTGGATTCAAGAAAATGCTGAAAGTGATATAATGCCATCTATTACTTCAGATATATGCATAATACCATCTATTACTTCAGATATATGCATAATACCATCTATTACTTCAGATATATGCATAATACCATCTATGACTTCAGATATATGCATAATACCATATGATAACCCAGAAGTTAATTAGCGTTTCCAAATGCATTCTTTAATGACAAAGCTAGAACCAAACTGAAAACTAGGGTTCCTAAATTCCAGTCACAATCTTTCCACTGTATAATTTTGCCTTCATAATTAAATCAGAGAGCTTTTATGGAGGGAATGATCTGTTAAGCTATATGCCTTCAGGAAATGAGTTTCCTTGTCCTCGAAAAGTCTATGTAAAGAGTAAAGGCAGCTAAGAAAGCAAAGCCCTTAAATACATAGATAGTCTTAAAGAAGTTGGTTATAGTTCAGTGATAGTGTGCTTGCTCATCATGTGTAAGACCCAAGGTTTGAGTTCCAACATTGCAGGAAGAAAAGAACACATTAACTATTAAATGAGAACACATACCAAAAAAATGACCAAAAACACTTGTAGGTAATTGAAACATGCTTAAATGTTCCAGTGAAATGAAGATGGATCTTGAGACTTTTAAAGAAAGACAGCTGGACACCCTATATTAGAGGAAACACATTTAATTCTGGTCTCTGATAGGAAGACATTGAGCTGATGTGAGCACAAATATAAATGCCGCTGGAAGGAGGGTTTCTATCTGCCTTATGCAGAGGGAACCTTGGCATCTTCTAGCCAGATGCATTACTGAGACTTAATGGGGCACAGTGATGTTTAGGGAGGAGTTGAGCAGTACTTCTCTGCTACAGCACTTTGCTTTTGTATGTGCTTTTGAGATGCAAACACATGATAGAATGAAGCTACTGTGTCTGGGAGATACAAAATTAGTAAACATAGAGGAGAGGGCAATTATATGACAAATTTAAAGTTAACCCAAAGTTTCCATTGTCTTAAAGAAAGAAATTCTTGTTGCAGAATGTATCTCACACTTTGGAACAATGTTTTAAAGGGTTTGTTTTACTTTTAGCTTATTTTTTCTGTCATTTATTTTTATTTTAGTCTCTCTCTCTCTCTCTCTCTCTCTCTCTCTTTCTCTCTTTCTCTCTCTCTCTCTGTATCTCTGTATATGTATATGTCCATACATGCATGTGCGTGCGCGCACACATACACACACACACACACACACACACACACACACACACACACACACACACAGAGGTATTTGGACATGCTCACACATGTGCACAAGAACTGACATTGGCTATATTTGTCTATCACTGTCCACCTTATTTTTTGAGACAGAGTTTCTCGCTGAATCCAAAGCTCACATATTCATCTAGCTAGCTAGTCAGCAAGCCCCTGGCATCCCTGTGTTTCTACCTTCAACATTAGGGTTACAGATACTCACTGCCATACTCATCTTTAGATTGTACAGGAGACCTGAAGTCAGGTCTTCATGTTTACACAGAAAATACTTTAACCACTGAGTCATCTCTCTAGATCATTTTTTCTCTGTTGTTGTTTTTAAAAATAAACTTGTTATCTAATAATTACACACACAAGGGCTTATATGCATTTGTAAAACCTTTAAAATACAAATAAACTCAAAAACAGAGTAAAATCCAATTTGAAGCTAGGCTAGATAATAATATAACAAAATAAGAGTGCAATATGACCTGTACACATTGGTATTTATTGACCTAAACTAACTTTGCCAAAACTAATTATTTTATTTTTGAGTTTTGTCTCATTTATATTGTTAGATGTTCAAAGGAAATGCATTTGGTGAACTCATGCTCATGACCTTTATTTTGAGAAGGTCTCTGTGAGCTCATGTAAAACATTAAAAAAAATTAAATAAACTTCAGTTTTTCTTGGTTTCCAGCTGGTACACAATATCTGAATCTAAGAGGTGACAGGACAGTCTCTCTCTCTCTCTCTCTCTTTGTTTTTTTTTTTTTTTTAAATCTGAGGATCTGACTCCTACTAGGGGTGTGGTTTGGATGAGAGCTGGGCCAGAAGCTAGACTATGCATGATCTCATTGAGTCTACACAACAGACCACTGAGGTTATTATTCTTATTTCCAACTTGACAGATAAGAAAACCAAGGCCCAGGGAGGTTAAATAAATTGTGAGATCTAACCAGACTGTTAATGACAAAGCAGAGATTCAAATAAAGATTGTCCAACTCCTGAGCCGAGTTTCTCTCTACAGTTCCCTAACACATTAACAAAAATCCCAAGAGTGAGGAGAAAGCTATATGTTAAAGGACTTAGGACAATTCACAGGAGAAATACTCAGGGTACAAGAAGGCTCAGAAGATGCCTGGTTGCTTCTTCAAACACTGAAAAGTTTACCAGGCCAGAGGAGCCGTGGTGTTTGCTCTGCATGACCCCTAGGTGTACCGAGAAAAGCAGTGTCTATGTGGAGCTTTCAGGGGAATGCTGGTCTATGAAAGAACTTTCCAAAAGAGCAATAATTCAAGATAGACAGAATTTACTTGGAAGGCGGTCAGTTTTCTGTCACTGGTCTTAGTTTTAGGCTGTGTAATCATTTGATAATCTGTTACTAGAGAACAATCACATGGAAAACTCACAGCTTAATAAATTTTTCCTTTCTTTATTCTGGCAACTGTCAGATGAATAAAGTGCAATTAGACTAAATATCAGGAGAGTGATTGATTGTCTAAATTAGAACTGAAAGCTAGCGACGGTTTTGCCACAGTTTGCTGCTACACTCATTTCTTTTACATTACTTTTGTCTAAGTGTATAAAGGGGACTGGAATTGTGCGGGGGTTTTTTGTTTCTGGTTTGGCGTACCTACATTATATATCCAATTTAAGTATATGGAGCAGCTGGGATCAACCTTAAGACAGTACAAATCTCATTCTTCAAGTGTTTAAAAGAATCCTATATGACCTACAAAGTATTCCCACTTCCTCCAACTATATTAGCTACTGCTCTTGTTGATGTGACACAACCCACGACAGAAAGAGGTTAATGAGGAGGAGTAGGGTTTTATTTTGGCTCACAGTTCGGAGGGAGCTGGTCATCATGAGGAGAAGGCAGGACTGTGGTAGTGTGGTGGTCCACAGTGGGGACGGGTACAGTGTGGTTCTTACATAGCACCAACAAGAATCAGCAAGTTTTGGCCAAGATAAGACCATGATATCCTTTGAGGCCAGTCCCTCCCAGCCTACATCCACCAAATAGATCCCAAGTCCAAAAGGTACCAGTGTCTTCCCAAACAGCACAACTAACTAGGAACCAAGTGTTTGGAAACAGGACTCTGTAGTTGATATTTCACATTCAAACCTCAACAATTACTAAAGTAAGGAAGTGTTTCTAAATGTGACCATGTTTGCACATCATCAGCCTGGTACTTCAAAAGGACATTTTGTTTGAGGGAACACTTTGGTTTTCCAATTATGGCATTATTTATGGGTTTGGATCAATCATTTACAGCACGAGTACTTTAAGTTAGCATAAGACTGATTTTAAATAACCATTGTGACAAGGTTGATGGATTCTAACTGGAAATGCATACCTATGTAGAATTTAAGTCATCAGATGTTTGCATGCTTTTCTATCTGGCCATTTGTATTTATTGGATTCAAAAACAAGGAAACTTACTTACTCAGTCAGCTTACCCCTTTGATTTTTGTCTGTCTATAAACTGAAGGAATTGGCTGGAAATCGCTTGTTTCTTTGACTTCTAAACAGGTATGTAAAACGTGCTGCTATATTAACCCCACAGAGAGTATTCAGAAATATTTTCAAATAAATACATTTAAGACAGTGTTCTAACAATAATCTTCTGTGGTTTGTAAATCATGCCCCACAAGCAAGTCTGATGCTTGAGGCCCGGGTTCTATTTACCACTCAGCACTGTGCAGACACTTTCCAGATCTTTCTTTCTTGCCCTGACCTTTTATGCTCCCCCTTGTTACAGATTTCTTTCTGTTTATGGAACATCTTTACTTAGATGTTCTTCCATCACCTAAATCTAAACACGGTGGGGAAAGGAATTCATTAGCTCTTCTTGGCCTAAGTATCCTGTTGCACTTGCTCCCTGGGTTGCTAGATAGGAGCCTGGACTTCCCCTCCTGTTTCCAGTCACCACCTTTTCCAGGCCAGGAGTGCTTCTGCAGACTCCTATTCAGAGATGCCCTCTTCTATGTCTGAGTTCTTGCCTTCTCAGCCTGGCCAGAGCAGCACTCTGCCTGTCTCTGCAGGCCCCCTTCTGTCCCAGCCTGTGTTTGTATTAGTTCATGGGCACGATAAAGACTGTAGACTATTTTTATTCAAATGCCATTTGAGTAGCAAGACAAATTTATTTCTTAAGTCTACTTTAATAGTTTGTATGTGCCATTGGAATTGTTTTTATTATTATTAGATTCAATATTTAAGTATAAATACTTATAAATTTTTCTCAAATTAGATTTGAAGTTAACATTGAAAGTAGGCTCTTTTAGTTATTTTTACTCCATGTGTGTGTATGAGAGAGAGAGAGAGAGAGAGAGAGAGAGAGAGAGAGAGAGAGAGAGAGAGAGAGAGAGTTATTTTTAATAGACAGAAGCTACTTGGCTACACTATTCTGCCATGTTGTCTAAGCTATAAATACATGTTGATATGTTTCTTATCCTTCTGAAAATCATTTCTACTTCTAAAAGTAAAGGAAACTAAAAGAAGTTGAGTACATCAAAGTACCAAGCTCTGGGCGTGGCCTAGATCACCTCACGTAAACTTCTTCAATGCTGTACGATGAAATCATCATCTTCATTTAAAAGATGAGAATAAGGCTGTGAGAAATGAAGCCCAGCTCTGTGAGTTCTGGCTCTGAAACTTCAGTTTCCCCTTGCTTGTCCTGTAATCTGTATTAATGGTCTCTAAACTAATGGCATTTCCAGACAAGGACAGCACTAACAACTTAGCAACATTTTAAATATTCTACGTAGAAAGTCAAAATCCAAACTTCTCTTTATTCCCCATAAATAACTAATGCTATGGTCACTAGCATGCACTGCTTCTTTTTTACATCTCAAGCACTGCCATGTGCCATGTTCCATATCCCACAGCACACAAGGGTCCAGATAGAAGAACAATGTTAGAAAATAATGATGTTGTGTTTGGATCTCAAAAGCCAACTCCCTAGAAATGTGCGTATTTGCTTGTTAATTAATAGTATGTGTTACTTTAAAGAGCATGTGGCTGATAAGCATTCTCTCACATTAATTATTTTATTTATCAGACCTGTTCTATGAAACCTTGTTAGAAATACTTAGAGTGTTTTTTTTTTTCCAACTAAATAAAGCTAATAGATTTTGCTCCAAGACCACACACCACATAAAACAGACTTGTGTCTAGGGTGTTTTTTGTCAACGAACTTCAAAAGAACATATCAGATAATTTGTGATACCACAGACTAAGATCTCTTTGGGGTTTAGATTTATGTAAATGGCAAAGAAAAACATATGTGTTAATTTTTAGTCATTTCTGTCTGCCAATTATCTGTCTTCTAGGATGGCTATAATAAATAATTACAGTGCATGGAAAATATCTTCAACTGTTCATTTTAGAATAACACTGCTTTTTTGTTAGGAACTTACTTTGTGGGAAATTAAAAATGCAATTGTTCAAAATACTTTAATTCTAACATGAATTGTTTTATATGTGGCTATATATTTATATAATCTTTATAGGGATGAAAAAAAAACCTGTTTAAATTAAGAGTCCTCAAAAGATGAATATTTGGCATGAGGTGAAACTGATTGAGGAAGAAGAAGGAGAGGTTAGGGGGAAAAGAAAGGAAAGAAGAAGGTGGAGGAGGTAGAAAGGAGGAATAAAGGAAGGGGAGAGGATAGGAAGGATAGGAAGGATAGGAAGGGAGAAGGAGGAGAGGAGGAAGATGAAGAGAAGGAAGAAGGAGGAGGCAGGGAAGGAAAAGAGGAAAGGAAGGGAGGCAGAGGGGGAAGAGGGAAGGAGGAAGAGGAAAGAAAGGAAGGGGCATTGAGAGGAAGGGATGGAGGGAGGGAGGAAAGAAGGAAGGAAGGGAGGGAGACAGAGGGAGGAAAGAAGGAAGGGGCATTGAGAGGAAGAAAGGAAGGAAGGGAGGAAGGAAGGAAGGAAGGAAGGAAGGAAGGAAAAAGGAAGAAAGAAAAGAAGGAAGGAAGGAAAGAAGAAAAGAAGGGCCATTGAGAGGAAGGAAGGAGGAAAGGGAAGGAGAAAAAGGAAAAGAAATAAAAATGCCCAAAGTAACTTGGATCACACATGACAATCACTGATAGCAAGTCTTGTGTTTTTCAGTTCCTTATCTTGGTATCCTGAAACACTGCTAAGGACTGTACTCCTTCCTGGACTTAGGCAGTTTTATCAAGAGTTAAGATGCTCACCCTTATCAAGCCCTTGGAGTAAGTAATTAGTTAGTCACGGCCTGGCAGCTGCATCTGAATGACAGGTCTAGGCATAGGATCGTCCTGACACCAGAGTGTGCTGTCATCTGGGGCCAACAGGTCAGAGGTGGTTAAGAGCAATGCCCACTGGCAGTTCCCTGCTCTGTGTCTGGTGTTTCTGGTCAATACACTCCTGTCTCCAAGGTTATCATGACTTTGGTTTTCAGAAACACAAATTCAACTGAAAATGTTTCTAGCTCGTGATAAAATGATACCCGCCTGCATCTCCTCTAGCCTATCTGCCATGGTCTATGATTCCAATGATGTATTCCTCTTTCAGCTTGTCAATGAAAGGCGCTCACAGAGACCAAGTCCACAATAATGTGTTTAGCATGTTTAATAGAGTCTGGTTAAGTAAACATCCTCCACAAAACCAGTGCAAGAGCCTAAAATAAACAGAGCTACTGTGCCAAGTTCATAATGACTTACACATTTAGCACTTTGCCCCTCTTCTAAGCATGGCCATTAAAACCAGATTTGTGTATTTAATGTAATTGTTCTATAACCGTAGCTGTCCAGTTACTATAGGCCCTGTACATGCTTGAGCCTTCCCCTTTTTTCTTCTTTTCCTCTCAGCTTTGTGAAAATTGGATTTTGCTCCAAACAGTTATCTCCAGGTAGCTAGTGATAATTCTGTGTCGACGAGGCAGAGCTGTAGATTTTTGTTAGAAATTACTGGTTCTTACCGAGTCAGCTCTTGCTTGGAAAGACATGTTTGGCTAAATTTTCTAAGTCGAGTACTCTTTGGGAGAATATGAAGATTTTTATATTCCAAGTTAGAAGGGAAGCATGGCTAGTATCTGAAAAGGCCAGTAAAATGGTCAACAAAATATATTTATTAATGTAAAAAAGTAACACTAGAAAAATATGTGAGTTTTAGAGAGAGAGAACTCGGGTTGGCCTTCCCTCACAATCTCTCCTTTCTCATCACAGTGTCAGCATGGTTATGGTGAGAAGTGCAGCTCCATTGAGAGATTACTTTTAAAATTGGAGATGTTGATAATATAATTGACTGACGGTTATCTGTGCGGTAGTTCATTTCTCACTTTGTTTCAGTCTGCCAGCGTATTTCCCTTTCCTATTTCCTATCATTGTTCACATTCGTACAAATGCCTTGTTGACTTGAAATATTTCTCCCACATGTATCTGGAATTTTTAATCGTGAGTGAGCCCCAGCACTCTGTCCTTGTCCCAGCAGAAGCACGTTAAGATACGCGTGGGTGATTGATGTGGAAAATGCACAAAGATTGGGGGACTGTCCTCCTGGGTCAGTATTGATTTTTATTTTGTTTAAAAGCATCACCAGTGAACTGAAACAAAGGAGGAAGTAGCATAGGAAGTATCTCTTTAGATGAGAAATGAAGACCGACGATTAGCTTTGCATCCCTAGGCGAGGACTTTAACATAGATCTGCAGAAGCCACTAAAACTGGTAGCAAAGAGGAAGAAATGCTGTTCTAGATAACACCTTCTTGCTCTAGCACCAGAGGCGCCTTCACAGTGCAGGACCAGGAGGAGGATAGTACTCAGCCAACAAAAACAGTATACAGCTAGCGAAGCCCATCGTAGTCCCGAAGAACACAGTGCACTCTGATAATAAATTCTATACAATGTTTTCATTTCTTACATCTGACAACGACCTTAAAGATAGTGCAGCCTCACAGAGGGTGCAGATGAAATCCTAAGTTTGAAACCCAGCCCTGGCATTGTGTGGTCTTGGAGGAAGCACTTGATATTCCGATTCTTTTGCTCTGCTACAGAAAAGAAAGAGAACTGCATCTCATACTTCAGAGGATTGTCTCGAGAGAGAGTGAAATCATGTATTTGGTGGCACTGGAAATCATGACTTGCACATCATTTTATTCCTGGTACCAGTTGTGATGCATGGCACATGGTAGATATTGAGTAAAGATGCTTTTAAACATTATTTGGTTAATTAGTTTACATGTATGTATGCTCATGTGCTCACACATGTGTGGACCTAGCCAAGCAAATGGATGCCAGGGAACAATTTGAGGTAGACTTCTACAGGGGTCCTGGGACTTGAACTCAGGTCACTCAAGCTGTTATTCTTGGTGGCAGGCACCTTTACCTGCTGACCTGTTCTACCAGGCCATTAAAGGGTTTCAAGGGAAATTTGAATTATAAGGTTGCTTCAAAGGCTATTTAGTATACATGAGAGCCCTTCCTTTCTAGGTTGTCCAATTTAAGGGATCAAGAAAATAACCCTGTTCTCTTGCTGTAATGTATCTCCAGTGGCCAAGAACACATCTATCTCCAGTAGTTTCTCTACAAAATATTGCCAGATGAATGACTGCAGGTTTAATTACAGCATTAAGAATATTTAAAGTAGCTAATAGGTGTACATTAATCATGTCCTTAACAGTTTTATGGGAGTTGATTCATAACTAAAAAGTTTACCCTTAGGAAAGAAAAAAGAAAAAAAAGTTTACCCATTTTAGGTGCAAAAGCCAAGCACCTATAAGCAAATTTGATGCTGCAATACGGACAGCAATCTAATTTCAGCGCCCGTCTTTCTCTCCAGAAAACATCTCTTGTGCTCCTTTGAAGTCATTTCTCACTGCCAAGCCCAACTTGAATCACTGTAATAATGTTATGGAAACATCCCTTGCTGCTAGACCCCAGTTCATAAATGGCAAACAAATCTGTTTTGTTTATATGTCACTAAATTAAAGTGACTGCTGAATGAGATTGATTGTATATAACTATTTCTAAACCAACTTGGTAAACAGCTGAACATTCAACTATGTTTTAAGTGGATGTTCACCACTTTCAGGAAACACAATCCTTCCAAAGAGTTTGGTTTCTAAACGCACTGGGCATACATTTACAAACAGAATGTACCATTATAACAGTAATGGGAACACCAGCAGTTTAGGATTTGGTTTTTTTCTCTCCCCTTTAATCCACTAATCTTTGCTATCTAGTGAGGCCCAGGTCTCAGCAAGCATACATTTTTTAATTTGGTTAAGTTCTATTTGAAGTTTTAAAAGTATTTCTTCTAATGTTTGTCTTAGCTGAGATCAACTTAGTTAGTTTGCTCTATGAATTTCATTCCTGAAGGTCTCTCCCTTGGATTTTCGGAGCAGGCCAATAAATAATTTCATTGATCCTGAGCACTATAGCCTCACTCTGGCACTCCCAGTTCCCAACCATACAACTGCTCTGTTTAAAAATCCTTCATGACTTCTAGTAGCCCTACACAATGGAGTCCAAAATCCCCAGCATGTATTCAGCAGAACTATTTTTCTTGTCTTGTCACTTGCCATACCACATTCTTGCCCAGCCTGTTAGATATGCTACACTTCTCCCTTGTCTCGGAGCTTGCCAAGTACATTACGCAATCTTTAGGTCTTTTGCTAGACTGTCTCTCCTGGTGGAATGGCATCCCCTTTCCTCCTCCCTTAGATATGAAACTGTTATTTGAACAATAGCTCAAATGCTTCTGTGGTTCCCTCTTTATCACAGTTACCTCTTTTTCAGTTTGCATTTACTTAATGTGCTATTTCCAAACTGAAAGAGTACATGGGAGGATGGGTAAGAATATATAATTCTGTAGTTATATATATACATATATATATACATATATATAATTCTGTAGTTAATTATATACATATATAATATATATAATTCTGCAGTTAATTATATATAATATATGTATAATTCTGCAGTTAATTATATATTCTTACTACTTTCCATAGCATCTGGAGCATTGTTGGAGATTAATAAAGAATATATAGATTTGTGAATGGTTGAGGGAGTCTATGGAATTCTGCTTTTGAAGATCACTGAACCTGGAATGACTCAAACATCTGGAGGAGACATAAGATTCCACCCTCCAGCAGAAGTGAGTTTATCTTGTATCTTTGTGATCCATCTTTTTAAAAGGAGGGGCATATTGATGAAAACATTGAAACTTTCTATTAAGGATAAGAATCAGCTTGAATGGAGCAAGATATTTGCAGACCTTGTCCTGGAAGTCTGGTTTCTGATGGCAATTAGCCATCCTTTTTCATCCTTTTATAGGCATTGACTCTACACAGCTTCAAAGAATTCAAAGATAAGTTTTTGCAATCCGTCAGTTTTTCAGAGGAAGAACATTTTAGACCAAACCTTCATTTGTAGATTTTTGCTTCTGTCTTGCACGGTAAGGGATCAGGGCAACCTTACTCAATAACCCCTCACTAACATTCTGAGGAAGGTCGTTCGGGAAATGTCCCTCCACTGCACAGGTCTGGGAAGACACAGACTGTCCCTTAGGCAGATTGGTTTCCTGGGGAAGAACTGGCCCCTGGGACACACTTTCAGTAGGATGTTTCTGCTGAGCTATATTTTGCCGCTTCGTGTCTATGAGCGTTGGTTGTAATGGAAAGCCTCATCTGTCACCAAGTGAAAGGTCTGGAATTCACATCTGCTGGTGCTCCGCTCCCCTCCCCCACACCAGCAGCATATGTATCAATTGTGTAATTTTGAAAGCTTTAATAAAAGGTGAGGGAACTTGACATGGCTTTACAGTATAGAGCAGGGTTTACCTCAGCCCGAGGATGTCACAGAAGAGGCTAAAATACATCCTCCCAAATCAGTTTCCCCCTGGAAATTAGTAATCTTAACTTTAGTCAAGAATTATGTTCATGACTACTTTGATGTTCCTAAAGCATCAAATATTACACTAGGAATCAAAATGCTTTCAAGACTTTTTCTGTGCATTGAAATTAAGAATTTAATTCCAAGCAAAATCACAACAGCAATAAATACAACAGAACTTGGCCACAAATCACTTCAGGCCAATCCAGAGGTAAGATCCTTCCCATCAAGGGTTTATGCATCTGTCACTGCCCACTTTGTTACTTTAAGTAAAAATAGCCAACATGACAAATGAACTTCGTCTCTTAGACATGAAACATGACCAGCTGTGAGTATCTTAGTGAACTTTTATTGCTCTGACTTTCATGTTAATCATAACAAGTCACCCTGTTGTCAGTGTCCCCAAACAAAAGCCTCACGAAAGCCTCACTTAAAAATAATATTGGTCTATGGAAACCCCTCTACTTGTATGAACAGAATGACAATCCTTTGACGGATCTATGAATTTCTTCCTCAAGACAAAGGCAATCCAGGAATCCACTAGCTGATGGATTCCTGCAGAGTTGAGTGTTTTTGGCCTCCTGGAATTCAGCAATTGGCTTTCATACTTCAAGCTCCCATTGGCTCTAAGGAGAAAACGCAAATAATTAACCCTGAAGTAAGAAGCATTTCACCTCAGACTCCTCCTGCTGGGTTAACAGACATCTCACAGAAAGAGAGCTCTTTGGGAGTGTCTCACTAGGTGTCATTATTGATTAGTGACACCTATTCTCTTAGGAAAGCCTTGGGAAATGTACAGCTTCAAGGGGGTTTGATAATTAGGGATGAAGTTTTCAGTTGCTTTTTGTCTAAATTTGTTAACTGAGCTGTTAAGCGATGAGATGCCCATTAGAAGGCTTCCCTGGGAAGCCTCCGTGTTACCCTCAGTAGCCAGCCATTCTCCTCCCATGACTCACTATACCCTTCATGTTTTAAATGACTCCTCCTCAATTTCCATCACAACACTGCCAGGGGCACAGTGTCATCTCATGACTTGACTTGTAACCAGAATCAGCACCAGTTAATTAGAATGATAGATAGCTAGTTATCCTTAAGTAACCCGATTATCCAATTCCCCCATGTTGATTATACCTGCTTTGATTTTAAATAGCCCACTGGTTGTGTAGCATAGCATGACACAAATGATTCAGAATACCCCAAAATATCTTGTATCAGATTAAAAAAACCTCGTGTCATATTTATAAATGAGGTAGTTGTAAGTTTTAGTCTTTTAAGATAAGATATGACATTCAGCAAAGTCTATTGTGTTAAAAATTGGGAAGTCAATCCTGTTTCCTCCAGGCAGGCTTCAGATGTCCTACATCTTTGTAATTGTTCAAGGTATATGACATATGCTAAGCACACACAAGAGATTCTGCACACACCAGTGAATTTTGTGCATACTGATGGAAATCAGGTACTAGATGGCATGAAATGTGGGTGTCATAGATGAAGACCAAATAACATATTTTATTCTTTGTAGCTTGTAACAATACATTCTTGGTCCCTAAATATCAAGTCCAGGCTATTCCTAGTAGTAATAAGACCATAGAAAAGGACAGACGGAAATGAAAATCTTATTATGGTCCCTGAAATTCTTCCCACAGAAGCTGGCTTTCAAATTATAGCTTCTTTAGACTTCAGTATGGGGATCTTTTTGTCTTCTTCTACTCATTCTGGAAATCTAGCCTCCCTAATGTCTTCTAACACACACTGATTCTAATGACTGCCTTCCTACTTTCAATGGACATATTCTAGGTTTTGTGTCTTCTCTATAAATGATACTAAAAGATAGAACTACTGTTTCTCTTCCCCCTGTGATTGAGAAAAACACTTACGACAGAAACATGGTCTTAGCACATGAGCACACCTGGGATTCATAGAGGAAGAGCATCTGAGGCATGTAGCATTCACTTTCAAACCTACATTAGCAAAGACCTCCCTTCCCCAGTGATTAAAATTATTCTGCAATATCACTCCTAAACTACACAAAAATCAGAGACAAATGTTAAAAATGAAGAAGATCAAAATATGGAAAAGATACTCAACTTGACCTGAGGGTAGATGCAAACATGTCACATTTTCTCCTGAAGAAAGAGCATCTTCAGGACAATGTCTGTAAATTGATTAGGCACCGCAATAGCCAGCCAACAGGAAGGAGAACAGAGGAGAGTCAATAAATGTTAAGTGATCTCTAGCCAGACCTCTTGCTTACCTGAAGCTAGCATCACAGCCTTACTGGGAAGGTGTCTGTTAGCAGCTTATAGCTCAATATGGGATACTGCAAGTCTCCAACAGATCTGAAGTCTTCCTACTGAGGAATTCCCAAAACAAAGTTCATCCTTGGGTCCTAGAGAGTCCCCAAACATCCATTCATCTAGATGAATCGAAAAAAATTCACTTCACAGTTTTGGAAACAGGGACTCTTTGGTTGTAATTATATTACTAACAAAAGCAGGTCAGTCCTGCCTGAAGTGACTTGAGTTTCCCACACTCAGTCTGGCCTTTGTGAATGGATAGTTGTCGACCTGTGTCAAGAAGAGCAAGAATAGGCAAACAGGGTTTGGTCTCTTGTTGTATTTCAGTGTTAGAATTCCTGTGTGGATTCTGAGAGAAGTTGAATTTATTTAAGTATTTGGTTTAAAATTTAAATCTTTATCTGTACACACATGGAGTGCCATTTTCTTCCATGGAAAAGCTTTCCTTTGGTTTCCATCCTTCTCCACTTGGCTCACTGGGGAACTCTGGGTGACATGGACCCTACATTGGAAAGAATAGAGTTTGTTATTCCTGCTAAGCTCCTTGATGTCTTAAGGATCTTGGCATCCGGGGGAAATACCCTGTCATTTGTTATTGTTGTACTCCTTTATTCTTCTAGTTTTCTTGAGTGCTGTGTTTATTTTAAGGACAAGGACAAAATATTGGGATTTGGTAGAATATCCTGCCAATAGAAAGCACATGCAGAACATAAAAATCCTGGATGCAGGACCCTGTCTCCTCCTCCTCCTCCTCCTCCTCCTCCTCAAAACTCAAAGCCAGGAAAGGATGAAGGAGGACAAAGAGCAGCCGAGCCGTGGGGAGAGGAAGAAGAGAAGCATAATGTGAGCAGGCCTGTTCTAGAACGTACTTCATAGCACCTTCTTATTTTGTCTTCATTTTAAGTTGGAGAAACTGAGCCAATTGTACAATCCCATCAGTGAGACTGAGAGTTCCAGGTCATTTGGAACTACATAGCAAGTAAGAAGAGCCCCTCCCTGCCATAAAAAATATAATTCATATAAACTTTCTGAAGCATGGTGTTCTTCCGTAGAAACAAAATAGTAAAAAAAAAAAAAAAAAAAAAAAAAAAAAAAAAAAAAAAAAAAAAAAAAATTAACCCAGTTTTGGGTCCCTACCCACAGCCTCCGTTTAAGGACTTCAATCATCTCTGAATACTCACTCCTCTGAGAAGTTTTCCTGGTAGAGAGCTGCTTTTTCTCCCTTTGTTAATTCACTTGCCTTAGGACATATGTGTTGATGGTGGCTCATTCAGCCTGACCTCCAAGTTGTCCCAGGAACAGGACTGTTTATGTCCTAGTTGGCCATACGTCCTCCTGGCCTGTTGTTGTAGAGAGTTCTGGGTGTGCGTGGGGGTGGGGGGGTGGCGATGGAGGTGGGGCTAGTTTTCACGTAGACAGTGACTCTGTGTCTATCTTGGCAAATTATCAAAGATGCCCCCTTCCTAAGTCTGATAACTTGTACTTTTCTTTGCCTTCCAAAATCAATGGCACTTGTACTTTATTATGTGTGCATAATTTGGTTTTCATTTTCTAAGAGGACTTTTAAATGGCCATCATGGCTGACCATATTTATATGATATAAATGTGAAGACGGTTGAGAAACAAATGTGGCCAAGGCAACCTGGTACTGCTGCTCGTGCCTACAATGCTATTTACTTTCTGTTAAATCATAGTTGTTTCTGTTAAAACAACTCCAGTTTGTTGGGACAGTTCCCAGAAGCCTCTACATCCATCATGGGAGTAGCTCTTGGGGTTTATGCTTGGAAACACTTCTTATCTTTTGGCTCTATTATTGCAGAAGTGGAAAAATACTACCTGTAACCTGTTGGCTCAAAGGCCAACAGTCTTGGTTGACACATGCCATGTTTAGCCCAGAAGATTCTCAACTTGAAACTAATGTATAAAGGATTTCTGTAACTCTTTGTCACCAACAGAGCCATGTGGAAGGGTAATAAGGATAATCAATAATGAAAAGTGGTATGTTTTAGCTACAAATTCATTGTTAGTATAGATTTTCAAAATGACAGCATCTAGAATCGCCTAGTAGGCAAATCTCTGAGGCTAATTCTGAGGGGCTGTCTGGGTTAGGTTAAGTGTGCCGATGAGAGATTTTCTGAGTTAGATTAACTGAGATGGAATGACCCACCCTAAATATAAGCACACCATTACATGGGGTATAATCCTAGAACTGAATAAAGGGAGAAATCAAGTGGAGTACTAGCATTCATCGTTTTCGGCTTCCTGACTGTGGATGCAATGTGACCAGCCACTTCTCTCTCCTGCCGCCACGATTTCCTTTCCACAATGGATCGCACCCCCAAACCGTAAAGTGAAAGAAATCCTTCTTCTCTAAGTTGGTTTTGCCAGGAATTTTATCATAGCAACAAGAAAACAACTGATATACATGCCAAACATGTTCCCAAGAAATGCGTCAGATTGGTTCTACTTTGAATTGGCTGACGACTTTGCCTGTGTGTCTCATCTAGGAATCTACAGGTTCTGTCACAGGCACAACCTTTGCTTATTTCTCTCATCACCCTGGTGCCTTTGTCTTGCTCAGAGTTATCTGAAACTTAATTAGTAAACCAAGAAATGGGAAAGTCAAGGTAGATTCTCTCTGCAGTAGCACACGACTAATACATTGCTAACACCCTAAATCCAATCTAAAAGTCAGAAACAAGAATAGATTCCTTTAATGTGGTTTTCTAAAGAGTGGAAAGCAAATGGTTAAAAATCATCCACCTAATATATTTGAGATATTTTAATATGTGACCAAAATTTGAATTGTTATGGCTTAATTTTGAAAAGGTCCTCACAATGTTCTAAGAAATGTTATGATTCCAAATAAAATAATTAATCCCTTAGAAGTCATCATGACATTCATGCATAACCAAGAATGTGCCCAGAATATTGCATCACTGAATAACTGCAAAGGCCTGCCCAGTGTTTTTCAGCTGTGATTTGTATTGAGTCCTCTCTAGGGATGCATTCTGTTTAAGTCCTGTGCAGTTTCAAGAGGAGATTAACATGGCCCTCACACTCGACTTTTTTTTTAAGTTGACCAAGGAAGGTTTTTATTGAACTGATCAGTAAAGAAGCACTTTCATAGTCATCCTTAGAACTGTGGTGTGAAGGATATTGTATTTATATTATCATTAAAGACTCATTAAAGACTACTGATTACATGTATTCTTAGCAAGAAGTCAGCTATGTTTAAAAGTTTCCAACCTAAATTGAATGGACTACTTTTATTACCTAAATCAATTCTTTTATTACCTAAATTAATACTACTTGAATATTTGTGGTTGTCTGTTGGTTTCAAATTGAGCATTGTAAGAGATAACTATGATTATAGACAATAACAATTGCTCTTTCTTGTCCATACCAGAATCCTTTTTCAGGTTAAAAAGAGAAGTTACCCAAACCATTCCCTTCTATCTCAGACACTACAGAGAAAATGCCTACGGTTATTGGCAAATGACATTTATTGAGTACTCATTATGTTTTGGGTAGGACATAAATCTTAGGTCAGGCTTTGCAGGCAGTTTTTTTTTTTATTATTATTATTGTTTATTTAGAGATGGGAGAATCTATCCTTAGGAGGAGAACTTGTGAAAGGAAAAGGGAGAGAGAAGCAGGGCTAAGCTGGTACAGAAGGCAAACTTTGGTACAGGTGTCGTACAGCCCAGGGCTAACCCGCAAAGGAGCTGTGGTTCTGCCGTCACTGTTTGGAGATTCATATCTTCGTGACCCCGCATCCAAGACGCTGTCCAACATCAGAGGGGCAAAATCCTAAGGAAAAACACTGCTCCTCCACTAAGGGCAACTCACAGACTGAATAGCCCTGAGTGCTCAGCCGTCAACAATCCCTGTACCTGGAGTGATGAGCACAGAATCAGCATCCATTACAGTCCATCATCTCATTTTGTCAGTATTGTGCTCGAATCTGCTTCCTCTCTGTCTGTCCATTTCCGGTGGTGTAAATGCTCCCAGCAGGCAATTACAGGTTACCAATTTGACGTAAGTGAACCTGAAGTGGAGAAGAAATTCATTCATGCAGTTTTCTCACTGAAGTAGGAGCAGGCTCTAGTCTAGCACTATTTTGGTCTTTGGAAAGCCTTCGTTAAAAACAGTATTAATAGCATTTGTGAAATTCTTGGTCAATTTTTCTATCTACACAACCTTAAGTCACAGGGTCACTACAAACTTGGCTGTGTGAAAATCAGCCAAGCTAAAACAAAACAAAATCAAAATTCACAGTGTCATTAAGACCCACCTGTCTGCATTCCACCTTCACTTTTGGATGTAAATCTGGGTAAAACTATACTTTTAAATTTTTATTCAAGTACAGATTTTGGCAGCGGATAAAGTGATTTACATTAATTGAAACATATAGACTGAACGATAAGAAAATTTATGAATCAAATTAGCTCAGGCCTTTTGTGCTCTGGACCTGCCATGTAGGGGTTTCTGAATATTTGAGACTAAAACAACTTTCACAAATGCAGGTGTTTATGCTAAAAAATTCTAATAAAAATCTATTTAAAGATCCTCCCAAACTGCAAATATAGACTTGCCAGCAGGCCAAGCAAACAAAACCAGTATCAGCTGTGATTGGAATTTCACGTGCTATGGTTCATTGGTCCCAGGACCACTCTTAGGCTTTTGTAAACTGTCACTCTCTCATAAACACACATTTTCTGAATATTACTGTGCAACTAAAATGTGGCATAATGAGAACATCGAAGGTTTATGAAAAGATTCTTCGGATTTGTGAGTGCATGTCCTTAGGCAAAGGTCCAGCTCTCTGACCCCTGGATTCTCTGTGAGAAGGCAAGGCCTCTTTTGCAGGTTGTTGACAAGTTCAAATGGGGTACCAGATGGCTTACTGAACAAGCCTACAGCCAATTCTAGTGCTTGTTGTTATGGGAGAAGCTAAGCATTTGGATCTATACGTAGTACTTCCAGTGGAGCAAAGTAATCATCTCATATTTGTGGAAAGGAAATTTCTCAGTTTAGTTAAATTCATGATGGTTTAATCACTTAAGGAATTATTGACACGTTTGTTATCTCTCAGATCCAGGGATGTGTTTAAGGATTCTGGCCCCATGAGATGGTCAGACAACACTGATGGCCAGAGAAGGGAAATGAGGTACAGAGGTGGTTAATTGGTTGCAGCGCTCTGTTTTGCCTTATTTAGTTGGTGGCCACGGGCGATTGCCTGACTCTCATCTGCTGTAATTGGCTGGGGCTCAGCTACCTTCTATGAGTGTATGGTCCTGAATTAGGCTTTCAATTCCTGCCCACACCAAATGGCAGTTTGGTGGATTTGAAGGTATTCTCAGTCCACATTAGTTTTATTTAATGTATTCTCTAGAATTGTCCTTAAATGTAGGTGAACTATTTTCACTTTTAGTAGCGGGACAAGTTGAATTTAGAAAGATGTAGGGGCTTGTTCTCTATAGGTTGACTAAAAAAATGAATTCTAATAGATGTTTAACATGGAACTCATTAAAATTCTATAGCAGCAAGCCACAAATGGAGCACAGACAATGAATAGCAGCCAATACAAAATAGAAAAACCCAGAAAAATCAGATTGCTGGGGCAAAGTATATGAATGACCATGATGGCACTTATGGACGATGTTTAGCAAGTCTACCTTGTTTTCAGAACAAACACTAGAACTATATTAAAATGACAAGCTGACCATATCCACTTGTTTTATTGGAACTAACCTCTTTCCTATGTAAAAGAACACAGTATTGTGTTCCCAGTAAACCCCAGGCTGCAGATACAGGCCATTCACCGGGAGATCTTATTAAGCAAACAATTCAAAGAGCGGCTTTGCTTTTGTCCTGCGCCTGATACTGACAGATGCTAACCTTGCCAGCAAGACTCCTCTTTTGTATACTTGTGATGGGGAAGGCGGTTTTCTTTCTCTTTTGTAGGTAGCTTGGGAGAAGATTGACAGAGACACCAAAGTGGACTTTGCCATGTTAGGGCGCTTGTAAGTGCCCCGAAAGCAGCAGGACTTTTCCATCCCTTCTTTTCTCCAGTTTTACTCTGTTTTGGCTAGTATGGGAATCATACTTTATATCCTTACAAAAGGCCTCTGGACGTTTTTATGAGGCTTGAAGAGAAATGTTATTTAACTTTATTTTATTGGCAGATTTCCACGTGTACTGTGACTAATACTGCTTCCATTGTTAACTGATGAGAGAGAGAGAGAAAAAAAAAAGACTAATTATTCACTCACCATGAGAAACACTAGCTGGTTGACAAATAATGCACAGACTCTTCACCTTTCCATACAGTATCAATATGTTTAATGTATGATAGAAGAAATTTAATGATATTTAGTAATGTTTATATTGTATTTTGTCTACCAAAATAAAGAGGAATATTGTCTTGCTATTTCTAAAATAACTACTACAATTGAATTACCAGAATTTACTAATCTCTAGAATAATTCCAAATAGAAGAATATTCTGCTAAAATTCAACAGTCAAGAGTATTTTGGCCTGTTGATACTTTATTTAATGATGTGTTAGCTTTATTAATGAATACATATAATTTGTATGTAAAATTTGTTTAACAATTCCTAGCATAAGGAATTGCTATACTATTTATATATTTTTAATTAGATGGGCATTTTTTTTTAGAGTTCAAATTTACTAGGAAAGGTAAAACTTTAATTTTTAATTTTTTGAGCTATGTGTGTGTTCTCGTTTAATGAAAGCATACTTCAAATATCTCATGATTCATTCTCCATAGACTATATATGAGTGATGATCTAAGTGACAGATTGAAAACAAAAGTTTTGGCAAAGTCCCAATTCCTCTCAGGTTGACAAGTGGAGTATTATATGGAGAAGGGGGTTGGAAACCTGAGACTGTTCTCCACCTGCTTGGGAATGGTGAGTTAGCAACTTACCCTTCCAAGTCACCACAGAGAAAAGTCAAGTAAATAGAGAAGGTCCCCATGCTGCCCATGAGTCCCCAATGCTTGCCATGGAGACACATAAGCACTGTATTAAAACCTACTTATTCCTTCATTAGTAAAACAACAATTTAGTGTTTAGATTTTATTTTATATTGTTTTTCTGTTTAAGAATCTATGGACTTTTATTTTGTTTGTTTATTTATTTTCGGTGGAAAAGTGAGAGATTAAAAACATTATTTTACTTTTGGACTAGGAATGAGCAAAGCTAGACATTTCATTTTAGCTGCTTATAGGAGAAATTATTTCTGATGTTCACCATGAGTAGTAATGCTAGTGAGTCCTTTTTCTTTACACCTCTAAGGTATTCAATTAATTATCAACACAAATCATTTCGGATGTCAGTCAAATGAATAATTAATTTCTCATTAAATTAAACTGATAGGGCCCATGAGCACATGTTAACGTATTAAACTGATTACAGCACTTACACTGTGAATGCTCCATAGTTAATGGCAATAGGACTGTAAAAGCAAACCCAAACTGATACCCTGGCTCCTGCTCTAAAATCACTCTTCATTTACAAACAGGCACAAGTGCACTGGTGAGGTTATTGTAGACGTGAAATGAAATCAGGGATTTAAAAAGCTTACCATAGTGGTTGGCACAGAATGGAAGTATGCTGTAAGATGTATGTATACAGATCAAGCATGCAGAATTAGAAAATCTGAAGTCTCAGTGCTCTGGAAGTTGTTCCATTTGTTTGTTTGTCCAATAGCCAGAAATTCCAACCATGATCTTATGTGACAGGTTGAAGTTAAAACATGCCCATATCAAAAAGTTGTATAAAATTATATCATCAGGCTATGTGCTTAAAGTAAATGTAAAATAAATGAAGTTCCTGTTAGTCCTGTATTCCAACCTAAATATATTGTATTATGTTTATGCAAATATTCCAACATTGCAAAATACTGAAATTTGAAGTATTTCTGGTCCCAAGACTTTCTAGTAAGGCTTATTTATCCTGTAACAGAAACTCGAAAGCATGATGCTGCGGAATCCTATGAAATGAATCAAACCTAAATATCTGGTCATCTCAATTCATAAGAAAACCTTTAAAATAACCTACCACTTTGGCTGGTTAAAGACATCCTGCTGGATCAGCTTCCCTATTTTTCCCCTGGCTTTCTCTTTGTCTCTGTAAAAGTGGACAGTCTTCTGTGATCTGCCAGAACAGCGTAAGGGGAAACAATCATGCAACTTTAATACATTGCTGTGAGAAACGGGCAGGCACAAGGATCCAAAGAAACAGGTAAACGCGAGCTTGCTAAGCTGGGTTGATGAAGAGTAGAAATCCTAGAGAACATGGTTGGAAGACAGAAGGGTCTGGAGTGGAGAAACAAACTCGGGGGAGTCCACTGAGGTCTGGTGCTTCAAATTCCTGACATCTCTGTGGCTTCCAAGATAAGGGTATTCCTTTCCTCTGGGTTTAGGAATGAAGGTTTTATGATCGACATCAGAAGAAGGACTGATAATGCCTTTACAGGCTTGCTTCAGAGCAGGAGGGCTAGGAAAGGGCAAAGGACATTCTTATTTCTGCTGTTCTCTCATGTAATACAATCCAAGCCATGTTTTGAATGTCATCATAACATGGAATTCACTACATCCTGACATCCTACATCCTCCCATTACTTCGTCTCTCTCTCTCTCTCTCTCTCTCTCTCTCTCTCTCTCTCTCTCTCTCTCTCATATGCATACATGGCAGAATAGAGAAGGCCTTGGGTGATTTACATTTAGAATGCATATTATTAATGGCTTTGTGGATTAGTTCTTGGCTTTAGGATACTAGTTTAAGTCTCTATAAGAGAAAAGTAAAGAGTATGTGTTTGCCTTTTCTGTAAAGAACTGATGAATAAAGCGCAGGGTGGGAGGGTTGCCTTTCTTTCATTTTGAGAGAACTGTTATCATCAGGCAGTCTCCTGGTTTTGAATAGAATCAAATCTCCATCAGGGCAGGAAGCTACAGGGCAGGCTGGTGACTGAGCCCACTATTCTGTCTTTGCCTTGTCCCTGCTGAATTGTATTATGTGAGTGAAATGCAGACTCTGGGTAGGATCCAAATTTCCCATTTTTGTGAGGGAAAACATTTTACTACCCCCTTTCTCCCCTGTCATTTTCATGTGAATTATTGCTTTATTTGAACACGCAAAGACATTAATTAGCCTTTGAATTTTCACTCTTTTTGCTTATTGTCAAGTTTACTTCCTGTGTCATATTTTGATGCTATTGTACATGACATTCTGTCAAATAATGTGCTGATGTTAGTATATACAAATACAATTTTTCCTAGTTTTTTTAGTTAACATGCAAAATAAATGGTTTCACCAAGACACTTTGGTACATATATGTCACTGCATTACTTTTTCATATTTAGTTCCCTCTTCTATCCTCACCCATTCTTCTCCACCCCTTGTTTATCTCTTTCTTCTCTCTAAATTGTTTCTCTTCTGCTTTCCTGGGGGGGGGGGTGCGCATGTGTGCGTGTGTGTGCGTGTGCATGTTTAAATCTTTATTCTACATATGAAATAAATCATTCAATATTTGTTCTTTTGAATCTGGGTTATTTTGCTAAACATGAGGTTCAACATGGGTGTAAACAGAGAACCTTGTGTTTGGCAAAATAACCCAGATTCAAAAGAACAAATATTGTATGCTTTATTTCATATGTAGAATCTAGATTTAAATCTGGTTACATCCATGTTCCTATAAATGATGTAATTTTCTTTCAGGGTTTTACAAGTATTTTAGAATCTATCCACAAATGATGTACTCCATCCTTTTGATTTCCCACACATAACTAGACAAGCAGAGGAACTATCAATCTAGCCTCACTAGAAGGCTTGCTAAATCTGCTGGATTTTCAAGGGCAGTGCCAAATTCAGTTGAATGTCAACCAATTTGATGTCATCCCAAACAGCGAGACAGAAATACATGTGCTCATTTTTGTTGTTGTTTTTCTAAAGTTCTCCTTCAGATTTTATCATGAAGCTATAATGATTTTGGCTTGAAAACCTCCCATTTGGTCCACTAAATGAAATTATCACAACAATAATAAAATTGCGGAAGGGGATTAATTGAGAAAGATAAAGTCAATCACTAGTTTCCATATCTCCCAATTCAATTATCTTTTCTGCATGTTTTGTCTTTTGTTCTCTGGCTTTAGCAAGAGAAGTCTCAATCCTTCTCTTACTCCAAATATTCATATGCATCTCAGATTGAAAGGAAAAACACAGAATGACTCATCATTCTCTTGACGATGTTGCAAAGTTTTACTTTCTTTTTTTTTTTCATTTTTTTTATGTGTATGTGTGTTTTGACTACACGCATGTTTAAGCACACATTCAAGCCCGGTGCCTGTGGATGTCAGAAAAAGGTGTTTGATCCATTGGAACTGGAGCTACAGATGATGTTGAGCCACCATTTGGGTGCTGAAAACTGAACCTGAGTCCTCTGCAAGAGCAATCAGTGCTCTTAACTGCTAAGTCATCTCTCCAGAACCACAGTGTTAATTTGTAATGAACGCTATGATATGATGTGGACCTGTAGACAGATACAGAAAGTTCAATTTTCAGAGAGAGAAAAATTTGTGTGAGGTATTTGTCATTTTTTTGGGTAATATTAAATGAAACCATGACTCAAAAAATACTCCTTTCACATTGTAAAATTGCATGATTTCTAAAAGCTGGTGGTATTTAAATAGTTGTGTTGAGGTGCATTGAGATTGAAGGGAGATGATCAAGTCCACAGCTGCAGGGCATTTCTGTCCCATACTCTAACTTCTTACTTTATGTTGGAGCCTTCAGATTTTTATTTCAGATATTTTCTGGTCAGATTGTGTGTGTGTGTGTGTGTGTGTGTGTGTGTGTGTGTGTGTGTGTGTGTATGTGTGTGTGTGTGTGTGTGTGTGTGTGTGTGTGTGTGTGTGTGTGATAGGACAATATGTGGGGGCATCAGGCCATGTACATGCACGCAGAGGCCAAAAGAGTATAGCTAACGTCTTCCTCTATTGCTCTCCACCTTTAACAGTATCTCTCAGTGGACATAAAGCTTTCCTTTTACCTGGAGATTGGCTTTCCAGTGAGCTCCCAGGCCCACTCATCTCTAACCCTAATGCTTGGGTTATAGCATACACATCCATATTTGGCTTTTTACATGCATGATTGTGATTCAAATTCAGGTCAAGCTTGTCAAGCAAGCTTTTACCAAACAAGCCATCTCTCCGACTCCTCCTGGTCAGATATCAGTCCACAAGATGAGTTTGTAGCTTTCTTTAATGACATAATGTGTAGTGTTTTGCAAACAGTCCCCTGTTGATGCGCTTTGGAGGACCACAATCTATTTGGAGAAAACATAATATGAAAGTGTAGACAGATGCAAAATTCTGTTCTAGGAAGTGAAAATAATGAGAGATAGCAAATACTGATCTGGAGAGATTTTTGACTGAAGATGAATCACAGTGTTGAAGCTTGGCAGTCTTCCTTCTCAAGAGGAGGGATTTGGCAAAGACGAATACAGATGTTCCTCACTTAGAATGAAGTTATGTCCTGGTAAATTCATTGAGAATATCTGAATATATTTCATGCTTATAACTTACTGACGATCAGAGCTTAGTCTGGCCTGCCTTAATCCTACTCAGAGCACTTAAGTAGTTAGCAAAATCACCTAGCTGATCAATCACAATCTGTTTTATAATGAAGAGTTGACTATCTTTTGCAATTTGTTGACTGGCTGTACACAAACATCACTGGAAATACAGTGAGTGCATTGTAGAGTATCAGTCATTTACCCCAGCCAGTTACTTGGAGCTGAAGCGCACTCATTGCCAGTGTTCAGCATGGGGGCAACGCAACAACATATGGACTTTGACCCCTGGGAAAGGTCAAAATTTGCAATGGCTTCCACAGAAAGTATATGGCTTTTGCAGTATTATAAAGTGAGTTGAACTGTCATAAGCAAGGAATCATCTCCCTTTTCTCACTTATTCTAGATCTCTAAGTAGTTAGGGTAGTCCTGGAACTGTAATTTGAGATAACAATGGTAGTAGTCTCTAGCTGGCCTTCACAATGATTTCACCTGATAGACTGTCTTAGTCACAATTCTATTGTCCACTATCATCATGGTAGGGAGGAGGGCAGCAACATGGCAGGCATGCTGTTGGTAAAGTAGTTGAGAGCTACATCCTGATCCATAGGCAAGAGAGAGAGAGAGAGAGAGAGAGAGAGAGAGAGAGAGAGAGAGAGAGACTGACTGGGCCTGGGCCTAACATGAGCTTTTGAAACCTTAAGGCCTACCCTTAGTGACCCACTTCTTCCAACAAGGCCACACCTCTTAATTCTTCTCAAATAGATCCACTCTCTGATGACCAAACATTCAAATAAATGAGCCTACAAGTACCATTCTTATTAAAACCACCAAACCTACTGATATGAGACCTATCACAATCATGACTTCCTAGCAGGAATCTAGAATGGATACTGTTCCAGATTCATTTCTGTGATAAAGTACCCCCAAAAAACAGCTTAGAGAAGAAAGGCTTTTAGATTAGCTCAGAATTCTAGGTTATCATCTATCATAGTAGCAAGTCAATTACAAAAGCTGAGAGTACTTTTCACAATATGTCTACAACCGAAAGAGCCTAATAGATACATGTAGCTCAAATCTACCTCAATTAACCCAATTAAGAAAATTCCTTATAGGCATGAACACAGGCCAATCTAATTTAGACAATTCCTCATTGGACTTCACTCCCCACATGGATTTACACTGTGTCAAATTGATACTCAAAATTAATCATCACAGTTACCATGTTTATATATTTAGTCAAATTCCTTTCCCCATGGCTGTCCTTTACAATGTGGCTGCCCCTGATGTGGTCCATCCTTCACTGTGATCCTACTCCTGCTTCCCGTACCAATCATACTGATAACTAACTATATCTTAACTGTAATCCTGACTTTCTGTCTCATAACTCTTCCCAATGCCCCCTTCTACCTTAAGAGTTCTCTTACTGCTTCAGAGCACAATGTCCTTTTCTTCACTAAGCTCTGCATTACTGTAGTAGTAAGACATGGGTTGTAAGAATATTGGGTGGGAGCTCCTGTGTGTTCTGGTCATATTCCTTCTCTGAGTTATTAGCTGGGTAAAAAGTCATAATTATACGTTATGTATTTCTTTTTCTCTCCTAGCTGCTAATACAAGGTTGCAAAAAAGAAAACAAACAAACAAAAAAACAAAGCAATGATTCAATGACTATAGCATGATTGTATTACTAAAGGGAGCCCACCATGGCCAGGAAGTGCAGGGTGTAAGAGGGCTGGCTTCAATTATTGAAGGGATTTGATGGGTTAAAATAAACTGACTTATTGGTGCCACACAATGTGGGAGCAGATGAGTTTCATTCACTGTTGTCCAGAATGGGCCAAGTAGTGACCTGGTGGATCACCTTCTCCTTATCAGTGACACACTCTATTGCCTCCATTGAGAAAGGTTTTAACTTCCTGGTTAAAGCAAAGCACAGACAATTTCAGACTTAGATTACATCACCTAACAGGACAGGAGACATTTGATATCCATTCGAGTGAGGTTTTAATGGGTAAAGTAAACCCTTTTTGCCAATGGGGAATACTTTAATAAATTTGCATTCAGTCTGACACACAAAGCTGGATGACAGGAAACTTGAGTATGGGTTTTGAAAGGTTTCAAGTTCATTTTATAAAATTATCAATGGTTTTCACTTAGGGTAGAATGTTACTAAAAGAAATTGTAGTTGACTCTAAATGCAAACCTAGATAATGTTAGAAGTTACTGAGTTTTTTCATTCCATTCAAAATTAGTTTTTGCCCACATACTTTCCCTATAAGAAAACCCTTTTGCATAGACAGCCTTTTCTGTGTGACAAGCCCATGGGTAGTTTACCATATAATCATGGCAAACAGAAACCCTGCAAGCAGCTAATTTTAGCTCTAACCCCTTTATATAAAACATATTTAAATCACTCTGGTTTTGAGTGATGCATCCACATTTTTAATCAGGGCAGTGAGAACTGGATCTGACCACCTCCAAGTTCAGCAGCCACTCAGAATTAAAGATCCCCCAAATCTACTTTAGCCTACATGCTATCATCATCTGCTTTTCTATGACCCAAACAGTTGATAATATGAGTATTTTAACCAGTTTACTAACATTGAGAAAGCGCGATCACTGCCAAAGAAGGCATCATCATTTTCCATTTCTTGGGTCTTCTCTCAGATCAGCTGGTGGTTCATAGATATCTCTCCTTCCAGCAGACAAGTGCATAGCCAACTGTTCAGAGACTAAAGTTCATATTTACAGTGGAATTATATCCTTCATTTGGAAGACAGTGCTTAAGTGGGTCCTTGGAAGAGGCTAATGCTGTGCTCAAGACTGGTGCTAATGCGGATGACTTTCTTACACTGCCTGGTTTGAGTGAGGCTGCTAGCTTCCTGTTCCCACTCCTCTCCTGCCTGCTTTCTTCAAATTGCAATGCTTTTGTTTTCTGGGCCTAAAGTTACCGTTAAGTAAAAATAGATGACAAAAGAAACAGCAACAGGTTCGAGAGGCATGATTCTAGTGGGTGAGATGTTCAGAACTGTGCTTGAGACACTGCAGGTGCAGCTTTCTGCTTAGTCTCCCCCTCCCCCTCCTCCTCCCCCTCTCCCTCCCCCTCCCCCTCCCCCCTCCTCCTCCTCCTTTTTCTCCATTTTGTTGAATGACTGGATATAGATGTCCTATCTAAGAGTTCTAGTTGATAGCACAGAAAGGTTTTCTCCAGGATAATCAGCCAGACACCTAGAAGGAAACTATTCATTGGAAGCTTCTTTGAGAAAGCTACAAAAGAAACATTCTTTGTTTTGGATACCCTTGTTATTGTTGGTGTCTGGTATTGTTCTTCATGTTGATGTCTTACATAACAGTATCAGTTAGTAGAGGATAAACAACAAACCATACATAGAGCAATGGAGCATGTGAAGTGCCTGAGAAGACATGTATACTTGGTTTTCTCATTGTAGTCCCTGCATGTAGAATATTGCTCTGAGAAAACATTACAAAGGCATTGAGTAAATGAATGAATGAATGATGAATGAATGAATAGGTCAATCATCTATAAGGCATAACTTGTCTCTTCTTGTCAAATACTCCACTTCTTATTTCTGTTGCATTTCTTCACTGGCTGGCATGTCTAATGAAACACTGATTTACGTTTCACTTCTTGCTTACAAGGTGTGGTTTCTTAAAATGTTCCCTTTGAGAGGAGCATAGTTGCTCTTCTTAAGTATATGCACATTAGATTCCCCGGTATTAACACTTCTTCTTAAGCATGTTCTCTTCTTAGTTAGATATTTTCCATGTTTAGCTCCTCTTTTTTATTATCTTTCTAGAAGCAAATTGATTGTAAGTCATTAAGAATCAATGCTAACTGATTAGTCATGTGCTGAAAACCTCTATAATTTAATCTAAATAGAGGACATGATAGAGGCCTGTGGGTGAGCTCAATGAGAAAGTCCATGCTAGCTTTGCACAAGGTACTAGGTTTCAATCTTAACACTGAAAAAAAATTAAGAAAAGAAAAAGACAATCCAGACGTTATGACACAACAATAATATAAACATTTGCTTAGAGGCTAATGATGCTCTGGAGGAACTGTGTTTAAGGAGGATGTAAGAAAATCAACTTCTTAACTGAGCCTTTCTTTTTCTTTAGAAGTCCATCCTTCCCCATGAAATCCATAACATTTGAGGGAAGCTGACTCTTTTCTTATGGCCAAGGCTGTGTGTGTGGGCATATGTGTGTGTGTGTGTGTGTGTGTGTGTGTGTGTGTGTGTGTGTATGCACACTCACACCTGTGCACGAATCACCACACTACATAAATGTTTTGAACATTCTTAGCAGGGATAACTTTGAGACTATGTAAGGTACATGTCAGATGGAAAGTTGTTTTCCTAGGGCTTCTGAAAATTTTTACAATATTTTTCTAGAAAGCTTTTCTTCTACAACTATGAGCTATTTTGCCCTCTAGAAAACATTTGACATTTGTTGGAGCCATTTTGTCATTGTTGTTTATTAACATCTATCTGTCTGTCTGTCTGTCTGTCTATCTATCTATATCATCTATCTATCTGTTACATTTTTATTGCTGTGATAAGACACAATGACCAAGTGGAAGAGTTTATTGGAAGCTTACAGGTTCAGAGAGAGAGTCTATGATCACTGTGACGGGGAGCATGGCAGCAGGCAGGCAGACATGGCAGTGGAGCAGTAGATGAGTGCTTATATATGCTCTAACAAGCTTTAGGGAAACAAAAAGAGCTAACTGGGAATGGCATGGGATTTTGAAACTTCAAAGTCAGCCCCAAGTGATACCTCTTCTCCAACAAGGCCTTAATCCTTCCCAAACAGTTCTACCAATTGTTCATCAAGCATTCAATACATGAGTCTCTGGACACCATTCTCATTCAAATGGCTGCAGTGTGTGAGGCTATGTGTATGGCAGGGATTGAGTGTGGATGTCAGAAAACATGTGGGAAGTAGTCAGTCCTTTCTTCCCACCATGTGAGTCTGAGGAATTGAATTTAGACTTGGTGGCAATCACATTTACCTACTGAGCCACCTTGACTTCCTGGAGTCATTCTTGATTGTCACAGTTTGTGGGATGCTAAGTGGAAACTGTAGATGATGATAAGCTGTCTACAAGACTGGCCCTTCCACATAAACAAATTCTCAGCTCAATTTCAAAGGTATCAAGGTTTAGAATCTCTGATTGCTTATGAAAAGGGATGCATTTAATATTCTGCTGTGGTCCCTTTATCAAACAGGTGCAGAAAAATATAGCTTTAGAATAGAACCCAACACTGTGGATCTCCAAAAGATGAGAGGCAGTGATTGTGTGCTCTTGATATGACTATCGGGTGAAGCAACTGATGTTGAAGCTGACCTTGGCTTTGGACTTTAAGTCATCAAGTCAAAGCACATCTTAATTGCCAAGATTCTTCATGCTGAAATAGGTTCAATATCTGTAAAACATGTCCTAAATTACCAACGGATGTGCATTTCTTTATGATATACGAGGAGTCTAGCTCCCAACTTGCTTGGCTTTTGTTTTCAAATCCCAAACAAGTTTTTCACTCAATCTCAGTAACCACACATATATATCTGAATTCAAATTTCCTACAATAGTCCCATTTTAAGTAACATTTGTGTATAGTTTCTTGAATTTTTTTATTACGTATTTTAAAAGCATCTTTGTTAATTTTGTTGGGCTATACAGGAGAGATAAAGGGACATTTAGATATCAGAAAAGTGAAGGAATATTTTAAAATTAAGAATAAATGAATTCCAAATAATGCATTAGTAAGTAATAACATGATTAAGTTGATTCTTCAAAGATTATTTGTGAAAATTGTGTATTTTCTGAATTAGTATAGAGATCAGAATGCTGTTATGTTAAAAGAGTAGATCTTATGAATTTAACGCTTATTTCACGGTTTTCATGTCTAGAGATTCATTTTTTGAGGAAAAAATGAGGAGAGGATAAGCTTTCATATCTGTATTTTATATGACAAATCTTTATTTCTTGAATAGTTCAACTAAGATATAAGGATTTTGCATCCTTAGCCTATTGCTTATCAGTTTCATTAGTGCACTGTTATGTGAGTCCATGGAGAAAGCTTTATTTCATGGTATGGCTGTAGTAAGAATAGCTGTGAATGCTTTCAAAATCTTAAACTGATAATTAACTGGCACAAACTGCTGCCTAACTTTCTGGGCAGCAAGAAACTTAATAATAAAAAGACATCAGTAATAAACTGCAAAGTTTCCGAGAAAAAAAATCACAGGCTACTGAAGTCCCATTTAAAAAAGTTCACTACTTTACTTTCATCCATATGTACTAATTGAACATTTTATGCTGACTGCATAATTGTCTATCCAGAGAAACTACCAGGCTTTCTATTTATTCCCTATGTCAGCTCACACATTCTGGCACTTTAGCAATAATATAAAATCCACTCATATAAAATTACTAAGTAGCTAAGGCTTTCATTAATTCATTTGCTGAAATAATCTCCTTTGTGTGAGGTTCAAATTAAGCACCTTGCTATTTAGACACACAGTTTCAGCCATCAAAAAAATTAGCTCCCATTTTAGAATGCAGGAAAGGCAGGCTGGGAAACCAGCAGTGACTCTGACAGTCACGTGTCCTTTGTGGACTGTAGTGCTGAAAGACAGGCTTCCACATGCTCTCTGAGTTGAAGAAGGCCGAAAGTCAGAAATGTAGTTTCAGCACTCGAGGATCCTGTCCAAAAGACTTTCTCCTCAGTTCCTAGAGGTTCAATCCTACTAGCTGCCAATCGCCATGAGCAGATCACAGAGTGAGGACATTACATGGTTAAACTGTTAAAAGCCTTAGTCGGGTGAGTATTAGGAGCCTTGAAGTTGAAGGTAACAGTTTGAAATGCTTTCAGAATTGCTGCAAGTGTAGGATCCAGCAATTTGTGAGCTCTGGTCTTGCTTCACCCTCTAACCTTTGTCTAGGGCTGATTATACAAGTGGAGCAGGCAGCCACCAATGGAATGAGATCTGAAGGGCAGCAAGGGTCTGCCTATCCCTGTTTATTTTCCCTTGAGTCTATCATAACCTTCCTGTCACTTAGCACATCACCTGGCTCAACAAATCTGGATGGATGGATGAATGGATGGATGGATGGATGGATGGATAAAAGGATGGATGGATTCAGCATTTATTTAGGACTGACAGGCATTACATTCCAGGCACTATGCACAATACAGAGGATCCAAAACATAGATATAATCAAATGTTACTAATTTTCAGGAGGCCCGTGGTATAGACAAAAAGGAAGATAAACCATGCAATTGTAAGTGTTGTACTGAAAGTTTAGAAGTCATAAAGAAGAATCCTAAGAGTCCTGGTTTTAGAAAGGTCTTTAGAAGGAAGTATTTCTCATCCTCACTGAAGTGTAACACTATGAGCAGAGGAACTACCATAATCTTATTGGTCTCCTTGGGTGTTTGGAAAGGATAAACGTAGCTTGCTGAGACCTGAGAGCTTCTGATGTAAGGGATGTATTTCAAGGAAGGAACAATGGAGAGGGTGTTCAGACTGCTGTCCATGCAGAGACGGAGGGGAGGACCTGAACCTACCAAGGCAGCCAAAGAACATGGGCTGAGGGACCAGGAGTTTCTCCAGAACAATCAGGCTGGAATTCCAGTGAGGAACAGGAAGGGAAATCTCCCTCTGGGCCTCTCATCAGCAGACTGGGGGCTGCCCTTACAAAATCTTACTGTGAAGATGGTCAGGATCTTTGTGTGAAGAGGTTTTTGTTGTCCCCCTGCTTTTCCTTGTTCTCTTTAAGGATGGAGAAGGAAGAATATTGTATCAACTAGAGATGACAGAAATGGCTTTGGGGATACTGGTCTCGTGACAGTTAAGATGGGAGGTAGTAAACGATTCCCTTGCTCCAGACTAAAATATCCCTTGCCAAATTCTGAATCCCTTTCATGTTGTAATCATCAGTGCCCTTTGCATTAGCCAGAGAGAAAAGTTACATGAATAATAATACAAACGAGCTTCCTATCTGATCATAGTTACTTTATCTTTTCAGATTTGAGGAACTACGACTGACTATAGGAAAATCTCTGACTGCATGAATGGGTCACTGGAAGGAAGGAGTGGAGGATAAAGTGGGGGTCTCTTATGCCGATGTCCCTGACAAAAACATATCATAGTGCCACACATTCCCTCATTCTCCTAACACTGCTTGTGGGAACATTTTTTTTTTAAATCTTTCTTCAAATTACTGATTTTTTACATGAATGCTATAGCTTTATTTTCTATGTGATTTTGTCTGAACTCCAAAGCTCCGATATGGATTTTCGAAGCACACAAGCAGAGAATGACCTATAAAAGATAAAAGTTCAGCTTCGGGGGTAAGCCTTAAACAAAATAGGCCCTGCTTCCTCTTGTCTACTTTCAAATTCCCAAGATAAGAGTCCCTTATTTGCAATCCGTTATCACTATTTAAACATCTTTCACTGGCATCAGTGTGCTTTCTAAGGAGGGGGATAGAGTGACTCTGAACAGTAGCAGTTCATAAAGACAGCAGAGGCCTTCCCCTGCCAGTTTTATCTCTGTCTTTATTTTTCTACTTTCAGTATGAGCACTTTAGTAGCGGATGGAAGCACACTTTTCTTTTTTTTCCCCTGTGTGAAAAATATCAAGACAGATAAAAGGAAAACAAAACCTTCTCTAAAGCAATCTTTTCCAACTTGCAAAATTTCCCTCTAACAAATCACCATTTCTGCTTTCTAAGAATAACCGAACAACCTCTGGAGCACCAAACAGCTCTTGCAAGATAACATTTTATTTTGCTATTCCGTGTACACAACAAGAAACATATGGGTAAGAAAGCAGACGTTTAGAAGTACTGAATTAAATGGAAAACACCACTGAGGGCACATTTTACATTATTATTGTAAAACGGCGAAGTCACTGACAACAGTGAGCTCTGGAAACAGCTGAGTTTGGCTTTTTTTCTGATGGTGTCTGACCTAACGGCTGTTTTTTAAAGAGAATGTCATTTCTGTACATTACTCTCACTTTGAAAGTTGAGTTCTGGGCTCTACGGGGATGCTTTCTGAATTCACTTTCTACTATGGGTGTGAATAAGGAAGTGAGCTTACAGCCCACCGCTGGTTTTCATAATAAAAAAAGAACAATGGCTTTTGAAAGTCACAGATAATCCCCAGTCCTCATTGTGGCCATCCGTTTCAACCCAACCTTTCTCTTTAACAGCTAGCAAGCTGCAAAATTGACTGATGATCTTCTCCCTTCCTCTGCTTGACCCTGCATACACACCCTCTAATAGAGGTACCAAGAGCAGTGAGGTGACGCAAAGTCAGCAAGTAGGAGGGAGAAGAAAGAAAAACAAACCAAGCAACCAGCCTTAACTGCTCTTTGACTGTGTTCCATTACCAGTTCATTTAAGCTGCTGTCTTGGGTGATTATTGTTATTATTTCTTTTGTTTGGGGGTTATAATACAATTATATCATTTTTCTCCTCCCCTCCCCCTCCAAACCCTCTCATATGCACCTCCTTGCTCTCTTTCAAACTCATTGCCTCTTTTGGGATGTAATTTTTAGGGAAGACGTATGTGTTGACTTTTCCCCTTTAGAGCTGACCATCATTTTCCATGTAGGCTGCAGGGGATGCGGAGCACTTGAATGAGATCTGGGTAGGGAGGCTACATCGCAGGATAATAAACCCAATATTCTCATCTTCCTTCAGAACGAAAAGCACAGCCTTCTAAGTTGGGCATGAAGACACGCAAGCTAAGAATAAAAATGAAAGTCACAAAGTAGAGAGCTAAGTTCAGAGGCTGTCCCTCAGTGTTGGATGCATACTGTCTATATATGTTGATATTTTTCACAATGTGTCTTTTGATATTTGGTATATCCGCTTCAAAAAGGGCAGCCTGCCGTTTATAGAAATATGATCTGCAATGAGTTATATTTTGACCTTCCCTCTCTATCACAGTGCTTTTAAGTTCCTGCATCATGAATTAAACATAGAACAATCTTATTAATTTAAATAAAATCCACCTACTGGGGGCCATATGTATGGCCTGGGTCAGCTCTATGGAATCACCATTGTGGAACAGAACGCCCCCCAGCCCTGTCTTTTCTGTTTCAATTGTATGAGAGCTAAGAATGAGCACCAAAGAGGAAGGAACACATCAATCTGAGTCACCAGCACTTCAAAGATGTTGCACTTTCTCAAAAGGCCAATGCACTACAGGCTTTCAACAGACACAAATTCACTTAGAGGAGTTTCCTAAAAGAGTGAACTTTATGTAAAACGGCTTTTTGTTTGCTGAAGGATTTAATGGTAGAAAGAATTTCTTTGTAAAGTATAAAAATACTTCTAAAACAGTCATTCTTATGATGATTTATGGAGTAACAATTTTGTTCCAAGCATTATACCAAGTACTTTACATAAATTACATGATTTAATTATTTTCAAAACCTTGTAAGATAGCTATTATCATTTTCCCCATCTGTATTGGTATAAATAACAGAAAGGAAGCACAGGCGTATTGCTGAAGCCTAGAAAGCAAAAGAATTTGAGTTTCCTTTATATGTTACTCCACAATATAAATAACTTGAAAGGAGATACATAAGAATATTTATTTATTTTTCTTCATGAGTTTCTTGATGGTGATACAATTTCATTCTTGAGTCCTCATAAAAGACATTTCTTATAATTTTAACTACTAATGGTCATTTGTAATAGAAAATGTCACTGAAAGACTGTCTTGCTCTTGTGCATGGCAACATTTCTAACCTTATGACGTTTTCTCCATGTTTGGTTTCATTCTATATTATCAAGTATAAAATTTTCTTGTTAAATCTGTATTTACAACATGTATATTTGTAATGTGATGTATTCAATATAAAAAAGAATCCAAAACAAATGCTAATGTCATTATACACAAAGAGTTTTCATGAATAAATATGAATATATAGGGAAATGGATAGAATACTGACTAAAGAATATGATAGGAGATTCCACAGAAAATAAACATAATTTTCCAGACTTGAATAGATACAATAAAAGGTTTAAAACAATGTTATTATAAACAATAAAAATTGTGATTTCATCATCTAAACTCTAAGGATTTAAATATATAGGCACTCTATTTTTATCATTTTAATTTTTATTCAAAATAGACACTTTCATACAATCTGTTTTAAACACAATTTCCCCTCCCTGGACTCCTTCTTAATCCTTCCTACTTCCTCACTCACCCAAATCCATACCCCGTCTTTCTCTCTCTTACCAGAAAACAAACAGGCACTTAAGACACACACACACACACACACACACACACACACACACACACACACACACACTCACACACCACATGTAAACTCTTAAAATATGCATAAACATATACGTAGTCTGAAACAGTTTAAAAAATAAGAGGATATTTATAAACATTCAATATTTATAATCTTGGGGCCAATAATCTTACTTGTAGTAATTTATACAAAGAAAACATGAGAATCTCATCAATTTTTACCTGCATAAATAATTTCCATGATTATATTTTAAACAAAATATTAAATAGCATAAATTCAAAAAAAGGAAAGCCTAAACCATTCATAGTTATAACTATATGCTAGATGTAGTTTGAAACTATTTAAAATGATGATTTACTTATTTATAGTATACCTCTAAGTAGAAAAATAGACAAGAAACAATGTATATGCATGTGATTTCAATTTTGAAAATAAATGCTTTCTAAATGTAATTAGAAGTATAACAAACTACACAATATAGTTAATATATATTATTTACATAAAAAATGAAACTCTAGATAATAAGACAGGAAAAATAGCCCTAAACTAATGGTGGTAGAATTATAAGGGAATCTCTCCCTTTTAAAAATGTTTTTTTTACTTAAAATTACTACAATTAGTATTTATTTCTATGATAATTATAAATGTCATTTAAGCGCCTAATAGGAAATTTCCTATTAAAATATGCATGGCTTATATAATATGGTATAAAACCATATTTTTCAAGCAATTAGAACCCAGTGAAAATCCAATATGCTTCTATAGCAGAAGCATTAGTTTGGAGCAGGTCAGCTTTACACCTACTCTCAGAGCTGTGAGCTAAAGGAAGTGCGGTGATTATTCCTACACTGTTCATGTTCAGTTCAGCTTAAGACAGAAGCAGGTCATTTCCAACTCTGATTGGCACTGTCCATGGGGAGGGCAGTATGTCACTATGACATTTTAAATGTGTCATCTACACTTATTGGAGTATAATCTTCAAGAATACTGATTTCAGTGTCTTTTTATGAAAGCAAAATATGGGGCCCATCCAAAGGAGGATGTGCAAATCAAGTCAGCAGCTGCCATGCAATGACATGGACATCTACGCAAGATGTATTTTACTGGAATTCCAAAGGTACATGGCAGGTACAACAGTGTGTTATGATTCAAGTGAAGCTTAAAATATCTGAATTTAAGGGAAACAGGTGAAGAGGTAAATGCTAAGTTTCACAGTATTATATTTTTAGCAGAAAATGAATCAAGTTTTATTTGAGACAACGGATTAAAGTTTTTTGGTTTTGTTTTATGTTTTGTAGACAGTGTCTCATGTAACCTAGAATGGCCTCCAACTCACTCTGAAGCCAAGGCTGGACTTGAACTCCTTATCCTTTGGGGTCCACCTCCCAAGTGCTGGGATTACAAAGATGAGCCTCCATGCCCAGCAGGAATATTATTTTTAACTTTTATTCTTCAGTACTGTCTGAAGTTTATGCAGCAAGAAGTATTTAGTGTAATGCACACAATTAAAATGATTTAAAGTGATCAATGACCCAAGAAAAGTGCTATCCCTGTGCTTAAAACAAGCACTGACATATTGGCAGATATCAACACGTAGTTAGAACTGTGAATTACTTTCCACAAAATATGAGTCTTTCCCTTCTCCCTTCAAACTGTTTTAATTTCTGTGGCAAGCACAAAGCTGATTTTGGCAGGAGGGGAAGGTGTTCTCACAGGGGGAGGAATCCACGGAGGAAAGCATCTAATATATTAAGTTGCAACAGCCCTTTCTTTAAGGCTGTGGGTCGGATCGTCATCTCTTAACAAAACATTTTTATTTTTCCTATTAAAAAACTCTCTAGTGACCATTCCTCCTTTGCCTTTCTCATTTCTTCATGACAGTAATGCAAAATAAATTTTGATAAAAATGTCTCGTTCATTTTTTGACCGCTCAATTATCAGCTTCCCAGCACACCCAAATAACACCAATATTTTGTTAGAAAATAATTTTTCTTTGAATTAGATTGCTTTTCAAAAACTGAAAATATGCCTGTTTTATTACAGATGTAAAGTTAAGCTAATATAAAAATAGCAGACATTATATAAAATACAAAGTAAAAAACTTTGATCCATTTGCAAACACAAAGACACACACAGAGGCACTAACATTATGGTGTCTGTGCTTTGTGTTTAACACCGTTCCTATATGATTTGGTTTTTACCATGTCATGAATTCTTTGTCCTTGTCATTTGTAATAGTAGTGAAGGACTCTACTGGATGAATATTCCCTTTTTAGAGATTAAAGCTTTGCCTGTGACATAGCCCCTCTTTACTCCTTGGCAAAATCTCCCTACTGTAGCAGAGGCTGTAGGAGAGCTTTGCATGCTGTTTTCTTAGCAGTCAAAGTGTGGGCCGAAAGCCCAAATCTCAGCAGTAGGTTAATAATACATTCTTAGAATAGGTTTCATCTTTGCTAAACACCAAACAAACAAGCAAACATGGTTGGAGAAAATACCTTTTACCCTCCCTGTTTTGGATATAATTGCGAGGAACTGACACATGGAACTGCAAATATATTTTTGTGACCATGAGAAATGAGGCCTCAGACCCACATGATCTCAAAGATTGGCAGAGTTTGATGGTGAAAAGATTTGGGGGACTCTCTGATAACATTCATGTACCACTGAACTAAAAGTAGGATTTCCTTGACAGGTGTTTGTGTGTGCATGCCCACATGTATATGTGCACACACCTGTATGTGTATTTATAGACCTGTGTGTGTGTGTGTGTGTGTGTATGTATGTGTGTGTGTGTGTGTGTGTGTGTGTGTGTGTGTGTGTGTATACCTGCATGCATGTGCACCTGTGTGTGAACTGAGTCAGTATCAGGGGATACTTCTCAGGCAACGTCTACTTTGCTTCTTTAGGACAGAGTCTCTCATTGGCCTGGGGCTTTCCCATTAGGCCAGGCTGGTTGACCAGCAAGACCCTTAATATACACTTGTCTCCACCTCCCTCAGCACAGGCATTACAAATATGGGCCACCACATTTCCCCTCCTGGGTTCAGAAAACTGAACTCGAGTCCTTGGGCTTGTGCTTTTCCAGTTGAATCATCTCCTTGGCTCAAGAATGTTATGGTCAAATAAATGAAAACTGTTTTAACTAACTTAATCACATTACTTTGTTCCCTGCATCCAAACATCATCTAAGTGAATTTTCAATCTCTCCAACAAAACTGAAATAGCCAGTGTTCAATATATAATTTATAAGCTTGTCTGGAAGTTTTCTTGCAAAAACTTCTTAGGAATGGAATTCAGTTCCCAAAGCTTAGTTAGCCTTAAATATAATTTTAAAATTCTTTGAAGTGTATTTTAGCCAGATTGTCTTTCTCTATTCCCCATTCTTATGTGTCTCAACTGTGACAGTGGCTTCAATTAGGAATTAAGAGTGTGGCCTAAGAGCATACGTGCTACTGCCTGGGTTCTTAACCACATTGCTTTCTGCTTGGTTGACTTTGGAAATGTCACTTAACCAGGCATTGCCTGGGTTTACTGTCTCCCTAAGAGACAGAGTGAAAAATGGAGCCCTCCTCTTGGCTTTCTGTGAGATTACAAGGTTAATATCTGCAGACTGACTAGACTCATCTAGTTCCAGTAATAGAACGAGTGTTTGTGCTGTTCGTTGCTCCCTCTCATCTTGTTTAGTAATAGACACATGTCAGTCTGAGGCTTAATTTTGGGCAATTGTTTTCCTCTGTATAAGTTCACTGAGGTCCCCTTTCCTGGCTCTTGGCTCTGTGATTTGTCTTTCTGCCAAGACCATAAGTTGGCCTGGAATATAATGTTACAGTTATGAGTCAGCATGGATTTTTGACACAGGATAAACTCAACTATGAAATATTAAGCCTTTTGTTTTACATTTTGAATAAACTCCATTATTTAAAAAAACATAGTAAATAAATAAGAATATCAAACATCCAAATTAACCAGACCTAAATTCTATGCAACTTAATGAACTGTTAGAGTTGGCATTCAAAACAGTGGGTGTGGAACTTCACATTAAATTTTACACATTCAGTATCAAATATATATTATATGAAATATCCACCCTTAAAATTTAAAAAATCCAGGACAGAATTAGAAGTAGAAAAACAATTAGCTTTTTATCTTCTTTCATAACTTGTGTCCATTGTCTGCATTCAATTCTTCCTCATATTTAGCTTTTCCTGTTCTGACAAACTAGGTAACATGAAGGAATTATTTACACATGCTCTTTGAAAATCATGGTGTCATTGTATTAGATCTCTAAGGAGAACCATTCCTATGACCTTTCAGCTACTTAGGGAATAACCACCCCACACTGAGGTTTTTTTTTTCCTTTATTATTCTAAAATTCTTAGAGGTGGAAGAAATGGAGAAGAAGCAAAATCAAGATGTCATTGTTTTAATTAACTACAAAAACAAAATAATAGACTTGTATTTTCAAGGTAATGGAAGTTTTGACTACTGATGGTATAGTTTTCTTGGATGTTTTGTTCATTTTCCCTTAGTCTGTTTCAGTGAAGAAAAGTCATAAAACGAAAATGTATATGGTGACACCTTTTTTAATAAGGAGTTTAATGCTAGCCTTGCTTGGCTAGATAGTGATTGTAAAGCCAGCCTGGGCTACATAAGACCTCATCTCAAAAATATCTATAAAATGAACAACTAGTAATACAACAAAATATAATCCATTTTCTATATGTATAGTGTGTATATATACATAATATGTGTGTGTGTGTGTGTATTACAGTGAACACACAAATCTGAATTCTATAGTAAGTTTCACTATATTTTTAAGTTCAAATGTTATAAACCTATATCAAAGGGCTGCTGAACTTCATGGAAGTTTTACATAAAATCCATCTGTAATACCCTTTGGCTAGTGATCACCCATCAACCCACTCATTGCCCTCTCTGATGAATAATCCTTTGTGGATTTAAAAGCAGGTCACTTCAGATTGGTAGTTCATTTTCTCTTCTTTCTAGTCTTCTCAGCATCATAGAAGGCTAACAGAATAAAATAACTGTCCAAACCCAGAATCAGCCAAGAGTCCCAGTGGGTCTCTGAATAATTCTGGCACTTTAGTGCTCCTTTGGGACTATTATCTATATGAATATTATCTTGTTATGTACTTGATTTATTATTATTTGACTGTCAGTGGTATTTTAAAATTATAATTATTATATTTTTATAATTATGATATAATTACAAGATTACAGTATTATGTACATAAATATTTTTTTTTAGTATAATAAGCATGAAAGGAAGGGAAATGCATAATCTACATTTCATTTAGTGACATACGGTCAGTTGGTATTTATAGTTTACTGAAAATACGCTGTCAAAAGGGAACAAAATTGCATGTAAACCATGGGGCCTGAAAATTGAAGTAGACTTTGAACATTTTATCTAGGTCTTGGTCACAGAATGGCAGAAATCTATATACTCAAAAGACTGCCTAGTCAGCAAGCCACAAAGCAGACTACAAGAGCCCCAGAAACACACTTCAAAGGTAACGCTTTTATAGCAGGATTAAGAGTTAGAAGGAGTGTTTTATGGTAAAGTCAGCCATGGGGGTGGGGAGAGAAGGGTGTTCTTGCATTTTTGAAGAGTAGCCATTTCCTTGCTGTCACTGCTATAAATCTGTGTGTGTCCAGTTATTTTTAAGGAACTTTGAACTACCAGAGCATCCCAGCGCTGTTCTCTGCTTAACAAACCTGATTACTTCCTGCCGGTATCTTCCTGTATTTTCTAACTGATAATTAGAGTTTTTCCATGGGCTATGTTTGGTGTTTATTAGTGTAAAGGCTTTCATTCATGAATTCATTGACCCTTCACTGAGAATAGTAGTATGCTGTTATGTGCTGGCTACTGTTCTAGGCAGTCAAAATAATACCGCAGAGAATCAAATTGGCCAAGTACTCTGAGAGTGTCATCGTGTGTCAGGTTGGCCCATGATCTGCATATTTGATAGACAGGTGTGTGATGTTGGGGATGAGCAAATGCTTCTAGGTAAATGCTTTAAAATCAGCTGATTCCTCTCTTTCTTCACCTAATTTCTCATAAGTGAGAATGGGAAGATTGTAGTCTTGCCTCAGTGAGTTGCTATGCATCCAGTAAATATATATTTCACAAAAAGTCCCATTCTTTTCGGGGATGCCCAGGGGCCTCCACTGTGTTCTAGCAAAGGCCGAGTCTACAAGGAGCGGGAACTACCAATTTCACTTGTACTTTTTATGCTGAACATGGCTGTGATGAGGCCCAAGCTTGGTATGAAAATAAACTGGTTCCCCTGAAATTTCTTCTGCCTCTGTTGCCTAAACAAATGTGTCATGTGGCTACCTATCTTTGAAACTGGCATCTCACAACAATGGTAGCACTTGAGGTATGACTGGTCAGTGTTGTGGACCATTTTGAATACATGTCATTTTGTCACGTGGATTATCAGAGTGCATGTTCTCATGGTATGGGAAAACATTTGGAATCAGAACCCCTACATGTCCCTAGAAGATTTTGTAGCCATGAACTGTGGCAAGCTTGTGATCCAGCTATCTTTTTGTCCGTGACAGATCTTGAACAACTGGTACTGTTTTATGTCTTTGAGTCTATGTATCTCCATTATTTAGCATGGTACATTTTGTAATTTAACAAAACGAAGGGCTGGACACAAACATTTGGGGAGAAACGGGCACATTTCTTCATATGGATTATTATCTAAAGGAACAAAAAGTTCCACTCATACAGTAACTGGAAATTATTACTGGTTCTGTTGACGGCGTCTTTTTGTAACATTCTGCAACATGTGAGTCCAGCTCCTGCTTTCGTGAAACAGGTCTTCAAATGCCAGCTAACATGCTCTCCTTCTTTTGGAAGACTATCATTAGTGATTGAGAAGGTTAGAAAGAAGGTCTAGAAACATGAAGCAAAACTTTTGGGTTGGAGGTGAGATGGAGACCTTGCTCAGGAAGCTGTCCCCGCTTTGAATAAATGTTGAACATCCATTCTACTCACTGGATGTAACAGCATACTGTATATTTTCAAAGCCTTGAAATTGATTTGATTCAAGCCAGGAAGAACCTGAATATTATGAAATCCCCAAATCCCAATGGAAGTTTAGAACTTTGTTTGCTTGTTTTAAATACATATTCTAACTTCTGTTACATTTCAAGTGATCTTATGACTTCCAAATTTGGTTGTTGCAGCTACTGAAATAACTCTGGAAGAATATTTCTCATGATTTTCCCAGAACAGCGAGAACTACGAAACACAGAAAATGCCCCAGTGTCATCTCAGGTCCCGTTTGCTAGTGACATGATGGCAGTTCTTGCCTCTCCAGCTCATCAATCTTCTCCTCTTTTCCCACCCTACCCCTGCAGGAAAAGATCTGAAAAACAAAATAAAAAATAATCAATCCAATAATAACAATAAATGAATGTATATTTAGATTTCCCTGGAGATTAAAACAAACGATGTTGGGTAGCTCTCTGTTCACAGAAGTTTTAACGTAAGTCTGTGTTGAGAGCAGAAGTAGATTCTGTGACCTATCCAAAGACCTCTCATGTTTGTGAGTCCTGCAAAAACACAAGATCTCTGATGCTTTGACTCAAAAGGCATAATCACGCTTGGCAGAAAGTTTGAAGTTTATAAGGAATTTTAAGCTTAAAAAAGAGGATCTGCCTTTACAACCAGGGAAATCCTTGATTAAAGCTTCTCATGCTTCCCTTGATCAAGGAGACCTTAAAAGAAACTAAAGACAATTAATTGTGTTAATTCTGATATACTTGATGGAGATTTTTCAGCATAAAGTGAACATAAACTAGTTTACTTGGCATCATGCACCTGACATCAAATATGTGTGTGCTCACGTGTGTGCACGTATGTGAGTATGCCATGTGGAGGTCAGAGATTGACATTAGGTGTCATTCGTTAATGGCCTTCCTATCTTATCATTTAAGACATCATCTGTCACTGGATTTGGAGTTTAATGATTTGACTAGGCCACAGATTAGCAAGCACTAGTCTGCCTCTGAAGTGCTGGGATTCCAGGCACACCATTTACAGGGGTGCTGAGATTGAACTCAGGTGCTTATGCTTTCACAGGAAGCACTTCACTTCGGATGGAGCCATCCCCCCAGCCTACTGTGTTCAGAATTATCAATAAAAGTGATGCTTCATGGTATTGCAGCTAAGCCACCTAAATTTTTTTTTGCTTGTATAAAGGAAGCCTTTTGTGACGCTATTTCAAGCAGAAGCAGTGTCTTAGTTACTGTTACCAAGGCAGCTCTTATAAAATATTTAACTGGAGGCTTGCTTACAGTTTCAGAAGGTTAGTCCATCATCATCATGACAAGAAGCAGATAGGGATAACATTGGAACAGTAGCTGAACACTTTTACAACCCGATCTGCAGGTAGCAGATAGAGAGAGATAACAAGAGAGGCAGAGAGAGACAGAGACACATAGAGAGACAGAGATAGAGACAGAGACAGAAAGACAGAGAGATGGACAGATACACAGACTAGACCTGGCACATGTTTTTGAAACCTCAAAGTCCCATTGGCACATCTCCTCCAACAAGGCCACATTTCCTAATTCTTCCCAACAGTTCCATTAACTGGAGACCAAACATTCAATCATATGAGCCTATGGAGGGCCATTCTCATGCAAACCACCACAACAGTTTAGACGGAAATGTAAAAATGTTCACAACTCGTTAGTATGCTAAGCGGTTTCATGCTGTACATGCTTTATGTCCAATTAGCAACTCTTAAAACTTACCATATTTAATGGAACCCAAGTCTTTACCCACGAGAAACTACATTTGTGGAAATTTTTTCCACTGCTTTGAGCACATTTACTGTATTTATTTAGGAATCTGCATACCATATATATGTTATATGTTATATATGATATCACCAAATACTTAATGTTTCCATCCTTCCCATAAACCCCAGTGGAAGAGGCAGCACATGAAAACAAGCTAGCTCAGCCCTCACCTGCTTCACAAGGAAGGCAGCATCAGACAAACCTAGATAATAAATAATTCAATTTATTTTTATTTCAACTTTGGAATTTGAATCATTGAATGCTGAACTCTTCTATGAACTGAGAGGTTGGTTTTCTGGATATTTGTTAGGTAGAATAAAATTTTTTGCGTGAGGAAGTGTGACTTTGCTAGGTGACTTTCCTTTTGGCTATTAATGACTTTTAACATGATCTCAGCAAAACCCAAAGCAAGATTGTGGCCTTGCAACAGGCCAGGGAATGTAGATGCAAATGAGAAAATATTGTTGATACCTTGTTTGCTGTTTCTGAGTTCTCTTTTTTCAATACTTTCCTTAATTAACTTATTTTAAGAGAAAAGAGGTATATAGGGTCTCTGTAGCCCTGGCTGACCTGAAACTTCCTATGTAACCCAGCCTGGCCTCAAAGGTATGACAATCTCTATGTCTTCTTCATAAGTTCTAGGTATACAGTCACCATATTTGGCTTACAGCCAGAAACTTAAACTTACATAAAAGTCTGGTTATAAAGACTCTCTCCCATCCATGTTTAAGAAGAAGAGGAGGTGGATTTAGAGGAAGAGAAAGAAGGAAGATAAGCGGGAGAAGGAGGAAACAATGAGAAGGACAAAAAACTTAGATATCACATAAGAAAGAGAGTGCCTGGCTTCATATCACTTAAGACTGAAGTTGTTCAGCTGACATCATTTCGATGTTGACAGCCATAGGCTGTTCAGGTATCCTTGGTCTGATGCCATTTCCAGAAGAGAGAATAGATGAAAAACAATAAACATGAATTTCATCCAAGGAAGAGGGTTAAAGGGTTATCATAATGAATTTATAAATAAAACAGTCACATGTTTATTCTGCTGGTTATAGATGTCATTACTGAAGAAGCTGAAAGCAAGTAATTTATTGAGAGGCTCTTAAAGGTACCAGGCACTCTGGAGTTTCAGGGGATGAGGCTACAGTCCTTCGACATCCCTTGATTCTTTCTGTTAACAGTATCTGACTACTCTCTTGTTGACAGTTTTCACTATGGAATGAAAAGGAGAGTTGCTGAACTGCCAGTCAGTCAGTTCTGCTCAGTTGTACTTGAGTCATGAAATGTTGAGTAGTAGATGAAATGGCAAGCCGTGACTACTGTCGTCAGGGTTTGAAACAACTTAGCTGAGGAGTGTTCTTGTCAGTTATATTTGAATCAAATATCCCTTACGTATCTCCATTAACTCTTACTTTTAAAGGCCATCGTGGTTACCTATGTAGCAATTACTTTAAAAAAAATATTTAAAAAACCCATCTTTCATTGTAATAAATTCTATCACGTGTGTACCATTTTAAGTTTTATTTGTGAGAAACTTTAAAAAAAATTAATTATATGTGTGTGTGCATGCATGCCTGTGTATGTGTGTGTGTGTGTGTGTGTGTGTGTGTGTGTGTGCATACATAGTTGTGAGGTTCAAATCTCTCTGGAACTAGAGTTATAGGCAGTTGTGAGCCGGCAGACCTCAGTGCTGAGAAGAGAACTTCGCTCCTCCGGAAGAGCAGTGCCTTCTCTTAACCTTCAGCCATCTCTCTAGCCAGGAGACTTTTTTGGTTGTTTGTGATTGGCTCAGACCTTCCTCACTGTGCCTGAGCTTTTAGTTTTGACCTCACATTTTAAAAATTTCTTTGTAAAGCAATCTTACACCTTAGATAAAACTTACAAAGTTGTCTCATCTAAAAACATTTATTAACTTTTTAAAAAATTTATGCGTCCGGTCTGGGTGTTTGGCTTGCATGTATGTCTGTGCACCATGTGTACGCTTGGTGCTCACAGAGGCCAAAAGAGGGTGTTGGATCCTCTCCAACTGGAGTTACAGATAGTTATGAGCTGGCATGTGAGTGCTGGGAATTAAACCTGGGTCCTCTGGTCCTCTGCAAGAGCAGCAAGGGCTCTTAATCACTGAGCCATCTCTCCAGATGCCGTAACATTTCCAAATTATCTATTCTTCATCATCTCTTAATAACGCACTTTAACACGTCCCCTCTCATTAGTCTCTCTCTCTCATATTCCTGCTCACACTAGGTGCCCTCTTCCCACACCTACTTTCATGTTTTCTTGTTGCATTTCATTAATGTACCTGAGTGAGCACTTGCGTAATGGCGACTTCTCAGTGGCACCATCACTGCGTATTATAATGTCCCCCTCTCCTAACAATCACTATCTACCTATAGCTCTTCAGGGAGGGGTGGGGCCTTATGGGCTCCCTCTCCATATCCAAGAAGGGTTGTTGATGGGCCCATTATTGTGCATGTTTTAAGCAGGAAGCTATTGCTGCTCTGAGTTCATGGATTTTTATTGTTATTCCTTGGTTGAGATTCTCTACTTAAATGCCTATTGCTTTTTACAGCAATATCTAAAGGAGATAAAATGCAGAGATGAATAAAAAATAATTTGTCCATGTGATACGACAGTAATACTAAAGACAGACAAATGTCTCCCGAGTTCCCCAGCATGGTATTTAGTCTATCTCTGAACCTCTTACAATATCTCCAGAGTAGACAAGAGCTAGTTTCTCCTGGCTCACTAGTTGATGATTACATATTTACCACAGAGCTACCTTGGGCATAAATAAATGACAGTTTGTCAGAAAGGAACATTAGCTTTGGAGTATGTAGTCTCTGAAGTGTATCATATCAGAACACATTTTCTGAAAGTGTAACTATAATGCTGTTTCCTATACAAGTATTGTAGAATGAGAGTGTTCTTTAAAGAATAAGGAAGAAAATTTCCTTGATGACACCCTGAGATCAATTCTTTAATCTTGCTCCCAGGTCTGGGCACTCAAAAGTGGGAAATACAGCCTGGCTTTTTTTAAACCTAACTATTATTGTTTTCTTCCCAACGAGAATTATCAGCTTTATGTATGTTTTATAAAAGATTTGTCATTTTTGTGTATGGCTGTTTTTCCTGTATGAGTGTATGTGCACAAGAGGATGCTGGTTCCCTTGAGATTGAAGCTATTTATGGTTGAAAGCTTCTAAACGGGTGCTAGCAACTGAAGTCAGGCCCTCTACAAAGGCAACAAATGATCATAACTGGTGTTTAATCTCTTCATATATTTTTAAAAGCTGTAACTGGAGAAGTAATTTAAATAAATACGGCATGTTTCAAAGAAATCTAAGTATTATTATCCACCTTTTTAGTTTTTCCTCACTTACAGAACTAGTGACATATTTTTGGTTGTAGATATTATGAAATGCCCCTATTGATATCTTGAATCAAAGTTAAACATTAAAAGAAAGAAATACTTGAATCTTCCATTTTTGTTATGACTTTCATATCAATTGATGTACAAATGCTTACTATTATTTTAATTGGCACAATGATATTATGAGAAATTACTCAGTAGAACTTAATATTATAAAGTACTGAATTATTATGAATGTTCTAGTACTCTCTATAAGAGATTCTCTTTCTCTTTCTCCCTCCCCCCACTGTGTGTGTGTGTGTGTATGTGTGTGTGTGTGTGTGTGTGTGTGTGTGTGTGTGTGTGTGTATGAATAGAGACCAGAGGAAGTCTTCCTGTATTACTTTCTGCCTTTTCCCTGAACCTGACACGGTTTCATTTGGCTAGACTAGTATCCAAAGAGCCCTGCTGATCCTCCTGTCTCCTCCTTCCGCAATGCTAGGGTTACAGATGTACACAAGGCCATGACTGGCTTGTGACACAGGTGCTGGGATCTGAATTCAGGACATAGCAAGCACTCTTTAATCACTGAGCTATCTCTCCAGCCCTTCCAACCTCCTGGAGATCTTAAATAAAAAAATGTGGAAAGTGGAATTTAAAAAAACAACATAAAAACGGGAGAAATCTTGGAGGTTGCTGTCCAGTTCTCCAGCCCCACATGAGGTCCCTCCCTGCATCCCAGGTAGCAGTCTGCAGATGCTGAGAGGTCATGAGTACTTGGATGAACATCAGAAGGAAGCATGCAGGCTCAGCTTAAAACATTCTTCAGATGCCCTTCAGAAAAGAGCTCACTCTGCTCTCAACAGTTTCAGCTTTTAGAGTTGTCCTCTTTCTTTCCTTATGATATTTATTTCTTCCGTGTTTATCATTAATATCATCTAGATGGTCCCACTTGTAAGAAATAGCCAGACAAATTTGTCAAGTGTAATATTTCTTGGGCTTTTTGGGAGGATCCAACAGGGAGCTCTAAGAAGAGATATTACTTTGTTAATGGGTCATTAATATTCCATATTGCTACAAAATGATGTTATCCTTTCCACATGATGAATTTAAAAATTTGTACAAGTATTAAACACAGCAGAAACAGCTTAGCAAAACCATCCTGAAGACAGGAATAGTTTGGGGAATACAAAAAAAAATACATATGTGTTCTGCACTTTGGATAAGAGGCTGAAGGCATTACTGTTAATCTGTTAGCTCAAGATGGGTCCTATCATTTTATCTCCAAATAGGCTACATTTTCACAAGTGAGATAAAACAGGCACTTCGTCATGATAGCCCCTAAACTTCTCCTGTAGTACCCCTCCTTCCTCCCACTCTGAAAGCAAACTCCTCCTGGATAAACCCAGATAACACTAGATCTGGAGCCCAGAAGAGCTATTTGAATAGGTCACCATGCCAAACTTGCCTGCTGCCTATCAGGGACAGAGCCTGGGCCTCTCTTGAAGAAATATGCATTTATCTTCCCTTGCCTCTGGACTCTGGTCGATGAAAGACAGCCCCAGTTCCTGCACAGATTCTCTAGAAAGAGTCAACTAAGAGAAGCGTTTCCTTACAATGAGCCAATCAAAGCAGAGAAAGAATAAGATTGCTTCTTCTGTGGCTCCATCAGTCAGGCCCATCTTCACTCTGTTTTCTCAAGTGAGAAATTACTGCTGGTGATGCTCCTGAGTATCAGTGGTCTGGTCTGAGATCTAACTTCAGGGAAATAGTGATAACTTGCACAGGTCAAAGAGCACTTGCTGGACACTGTAATAAACTCTGCAAACTTGTGTAAGAGTGAGTGATTTTTCTCCTCAGATGAATGCTTTCCACAGCCATAGCAGACTTAAACCAGGTCAAATGTGAATCACTTAAGAGTGGTAGGAGTCAATGACCTTTTATTTAGGATTTTGCTCTCGATTTTCAAGAAACAGGTTGTGTTAAATCTGTTCTAAAGGCTCACATTTTAAACTTAAAAGACTTTAAAGAGTCAGATTTACTGAGCTAGCATTAGCATATACTGTATATTGTACAGTCCATATAGTTTTCCTTCTTAAACAACCTTCGGTGATAACAAACAAATATGGCGGTTTAACCTGTAGTGTAGTTAAGTCACAGAATATCTCCAAGTACTGAAAAAGTTCCTCATGATGCCATGCTGTCAATCTCTAGCCGAAGATCTTGGTAACACTGATCTATATTAAGTCCCTATAGTTTTATTGTTTGTAGAAGGGTAACACTCAGATTTGATTAAGAATGTAATAATATTACAAGTTAAAATGTTAAGAGATCAACAAGTAATGGTGGGGAGAAAAACTGTGGCTGGTGTGAAAATATCATTTTGCATTTCCTGACTTGGAAAATAGCCTCTTCTCTACCTGGGTATAGCTTATTCAAATAGAGACTATCCCTACAAAGAGGCTCTACCTATCTCATGAAGAGTAGAGCTGAAAGTATCCCCTAAACAACTGTTTTGAGTTAAACAATGAAGTCTGGCTTAGTTTTAGATAGAATAATCAATGAAATTAGATCAAATGATCAGAAATATGTACATATAAGAAATTGCTATATGGCAGAAGCAACATTTAATTAAATGAGGAATAATATGCAAGTAGACAGCCTAGGGAAATCAATTCCATTTCCATGGGCATTTACAACTATCTCCCACCAATCACATTAAGTGCCGAGAGTCTGAAATTTAAAATGTTCATATATTATATAAGTGTTTTGGAGAAAAATAAGAGTATAGAAATTGTTCCTGGAAAACTCACAAAGCACACATGCTAAACATATATACCCTTTGCATAGAAAACAATACAAAGTAAAGAAAGTGACTAGGTGGCGGTGGTGCACACCTTTAGTCCCAGCACTTGGAAGGCAGAGCCAGGTAGATCTCTATGAGTTTGAGGCCAGCCTGGGCTACAGAGCAAGATCCAGGACAGACACCAAAACTACACAGAGAAACCCTGTCTTGAAACTGCCCCCTCCCCCCAAAAAAGAAAGTGTAACTGGAGTATTCCTGTGTCCACCCAGCTCCTGTAGCTGCTTAGACCCAATTAAACACACAGAGACATATATTACTTATAAACTGTATGGTCATGGCAGGCTTCTTGCTATCTGTTCTTATATCTTAAATTAACCCATTTCTATTAATCTATACCTTGCCACATGGCTCGTGGCTTACGGGTACTTTACATCATGCTCCTCATTGCAGCATCTGGCAGCGTCTCCCTGACTCAGCCTTCCACCTCCCAGAATTCTCCTCATCCCACCTACACTATCCTTCCTGCCTGGCTACTGGCCAATCAGCGTTTTATTTATCAATCAACCATAGCAACATATATTTACAGCATACAGGACATCCCACAGCAAGAAAGAAAGAAAGAAAGAAAGAAAGAAAGAAAGAAAGAAAGAAAGAAAGAAAGAAAGAAAGAAAGGAAGGAAGGAAGAAGGAAAGAAAGAAAGAAAGGAAGGAAGAAAGAAAGAAAGAAAGAAAAGAAAGAAAAGCAAGTACAGAGTCATGATAATGACTTATATCAAAAAAAAGAAGAAGTAGGATAATGACTTATATCTTTCCTATACAAAAATGCACAGAAATATATGAGAAAAGTAATCATGGTAATAACGTGATAGTAATAGCATTATCTCAGTAAATTTGTAACCTCAATAGGTGATAAGCAGTTCATCCTCATTATTAGTCAAAATAGAAATTGAAATAAGAATTAAATATGTATTTTTCCTTTCATCAGATTGGCCACTTCTTAAAGAGAAGTAATAACATGCGGTGTTTCAAATATGAGTGGAAAGATACATATTATGTATGGGTACAAATGGTTTCTATTAGTTTTAAAATAAAGTTGGCAAATTTGAACTTTTTATCACCATTTGAGGACTATCTCCTATGAGAATTAGACTACTAGTACTCACATGATTTTATGCAAGAATACTTTCAAGCATATTTACAGTGTTGGGATGGCTCATGTTAACTGCGGGATTATGGTGATCTGGAGTCATTTGGAAGAGAGGTCTCTGGGCATGTCAGTGGACATGTCCTGATTACATTGACTTATGCAAGAAGACCTATTTTAATTGCACATGGAAGCATTTCCCAGGCAAGAGATCTTGGACAGTCTAAGGTAAAAAGGAGAGTTGAGAAATAGTATGTGTATGTTGCTCTTGATTTTGAATGCCATTGGATCAGCTGTGTTCATGATCTTGCTGCTGTAGCTTCCATGCCGTGATGGACTGGTGGTACCTTGAACTATAAGCTAAAATAAACCTTTCTCTCTTAAGTTACACTTGTCAGAATATAATGACAGCAATGGGAACAGAAACTCAGACAGAAGAAAAGATTGTTTAAGGCAAATGACAAGCCAAAGTTTTTTAGAGTAAAGCAGAGCAAATTGAGATACATCTACATTTTGAAACATCATATAGCCATGAAAAGGAATAGATTGTTGTTTAATATTTTATTTGGATAATATTGCCTATGTTCTTTTAATTAAATTTTGCTGTACAATAATTTTCATAGTGTAATTTCACCTTCATAAAATAGAAAGCAGATGTAAAATAACATGTAAATGTTTGTGTTTTATGCAAATAGAGAAAGTTGTGGAGTTATGCACACCAGGATGTCAAGTAGGTAACTCAAGGGTGTTAAGTGAAGAAAATTATTATTGCTTAAAAATATCTATGAGACAATATACATTTTATCCTGAGAAAATATACGTTTTGAACTTAGTAAAGGATTAATGGGGAAATAAAAAGCTTTGGCTAGGCTTCTAAGCTATTTGGGACAATTGACAATGAATTAACTGTCACAAATACTATCAAGCTTGTTCCACGATGCCCAGCAGAACTAGTCCACAGTATCATGGGAAAATTGAGTGTTGAATATGCATAACATTTTGGACCACAGCCACAGACCCAAATCTGGATTTTCACAACTACGTTTGCAAGTAAAACTATTCTTTAATAACATTTTACTCTTTAATTAAGAGAAATTCATTGCAATGATCCCAGGTGATTGATAAGTCAATTCAAAATGTATTCTATTTTTTAAAGTAGTGGTGAATATTACACATTTGAACTCTGAACAAGAGACCTTTTGTTCTTGCCATCTATTCTAATAGTGTGAGCAATAAAGAACAGATGTAGCAGAGAACAGATTCTGGAGTCAGACTTGCTGGGTTCAGATTCTACCTAATCTGAGTCTCTCTATGACCTCATTTCTTCTATATGTTAATATAGAAGACTACCTACCTCATTTTATCTATATGTCAATATAGAATAATATTTATCTCATTTCTTCTATATGTTAATATAGAAGAGGAGTACCTACCTCATTTCCTCTATATGTTAATATAGAAGATCACCTACTTCATTTCATCTATATGTCAATATAGAAGAGTATCTATCTCATTTCTTCTGTATGTCAATATGAGAGAGTACATACCTCAGGGGTTCATCCTGATAATCATATGAGTTTTTATTTATAAAATATTTGCAATATTAGTGAACAGAATTGCTTTTCATGTTTGTAAAATGAACAATGGGATTCTCTCCTGGCCTTTCTACATATACTATGTCTGAGGCATCCTTTGATGCTTAATCTTCTATCACACATACATCAAATGCCACATTCGATCTTGATTGCCACCTAGGATAACAACATGATAAACCATCTTGTGCAATTCAGGACAACAGCTGTACCACTCATCTGAATAGCTGCACTTACTACAAGAGAAGTTTCAGAGCATTCAGCCTACAAGTTTGAACTCCAGTGAACAGGGGGTGGGGTGGGGGTGGGGTCCAAGTTCTTTCTGATCATAGACAAACGCATATCCTATTATAAGTGAAAGTCCAGCATACTCTCTTCCATCCATCTCAGACCTATGTCTAATACATAGCTTAAAAGTGGTTTCAAGTAAAAATACATTTTCTGAGCATAACATAAAAACATGGAGCTCTAAAAATTATTGAATAGTGTGACAACGTGTTCAAAATTATTTTGGGAAGTTTGTTTTATGGCACATTTGACTGGTTAGCCTTAAAGGGAATGTTGGTACCGAGTTTTGATTTTAAAGGCTTTGAGATTTGTAAATGGTTACACATTTGGAAAGCTAGTTGGAAATATAAGATGTTATACTTCTCAAAATGCTTGCTACATCCTTAAGTTTTGAAAAATATAAAACAAAGTACAAAGTCATATGCCAAGAGATATTATAGTACCTTGGTAATATTGCCTGGTTAGAGTTATTTTTAGATGAAAGAAATAGCCACAATCTGTGTGTGTGTGTGTGTGTGTGTGTGTGTGTGTGTGTGTGTGTACACGCACACATGCGCGTGCATGCACACACATGTTTTGAAGAGCTACAAATTCCTGTTCTTGCACAGGCATTTACTTTGGCACTATGTAAAAATTTTTTTGTATGTTATCTTCTTCTGTTTGGCTTTGTTGTAAGCTAAACAGACAAAAGATGTTCTGGAAAATTAAGTGGGCTATCCAGTCTGGAGAGGATGTAAAAAGTCCCCAGTGAGGGATTTGCAAAGGATCTACTAGACACTAAGAATTCTCTTTAATTGCTGTCCTGTTGAGGTTCTGTTACATCCATTATCATGAAGTATAATTGCTTTGCATATCAAATTCATGCTCCTAGTCTCCTGCAGAAGGATTCTTTCCTTCATTGTCAGGGCCAACCTGACTTTGTATAACTGAGCTGAAACATGATTTTCATGCAGACCTCACTTTCTAAAAGCTCAAGGACTGATTCTGAATAAAGAGAGCATGTAGACTTTGCTGTGATCAGAACCAGCTCATGAAATAGACAAAGAGGAAAGGAAAGCCCTCCTGGAAATGACGCTCGAAAGTAACAATGTGATTATGACTTAGTTTTTGTCACAGTTAGATTTCTATTGCTGCAATAAAGACCAAAAGCTACAAAGGGAGGAAATGGTTTATTTGGCTTACATATCCTGGGTCACAGGCCATTGGGAGAATCCAAGGTATATACTCAAGGCAGGAGTCTGGAGGCAAGGACTGAAGCAGAAGCCATGGAGGAGTGGTGCTTACTGACTTGTTTCTCATAATATGCTCAGCGTGCTCTCCTATATAACCCAGGACTAATCTGCTCAGGGTTGTACCTCTCACGGTGTGCTGGGCATTCCCACACCAATCATTACTCAGGAAAATTCTACAGACTTGCTGCAGGAAATCTGGTGGAAGCAGTCTCTCAGTTTAGCTTTTTCCTCTCAGATGTGTCTAGGCTTGTTGTGTCAAGCTGACAACAACCAACAAACAAGTAACAGCATAGTTTTCCAGGAAGAAGTTCTCCATTTTTGAGAGCACATTGTTTTTCTAGACTAGAGTCATGTGAAGGCTGAGTTGTTATGACTGATAGGAAGTGGGTTCACTTAGCACATCTGAATTCCTAGAGTCTACTGTAACCTCTGAACTGATTCATTGCCATTGTTCAGGCATCTACTCTGACTCAGGTCAGCAAACCAAATAAAGAAATTATGCAGAACTTCTGTTTACCACAGTGCAGAATGATTTTAAATGCACTGCACAGGACGACTTCATTATTTCACGTAATAGTTAATCTTCACTTTTACGTTTTATATAGGTGTGTGATTTCTAATGTGTGTGCTTATATACGTGCATGCATGCATGTGCTCATTCGTGTTTGTGTACATGCATGCCATGACAAATGTGGAGGCCAGGGGTCAGCCTGAAGTATTAGTCCCTACCTTCCACCTTGTTTGAGACAATGTCATTTTGTTGTTCTCCACTGCCTACTCCAATGTAGGTGGTCCTTTAGCTTTCAGAGGAATATCCTGCCTCCCTCTACCTCTTATATGGATGTAGGAACATTGAAAATATAGATGCATGGTATTGGGCCTGACTGAAAGTGGGTTCTAGGAGTTTAGCCTCGGGTCTTCGGGGTTCTATGGTAAGGCTTGAGCCACTGAGTCCTCTCCCTCATCTCTTTTTCATCCTGACGGATTCAGATCACCTACAAAACACACCTTCAGTGTGTCTCGGAGAGATTTCCAGAGAGGTCTCACTGGGGAGGGGAGACTCGCTCTAAATTCTGTGGCAGTCTCCCATGTGCTGGGGTCTCAAAGTAAATAAAGAAGAAAACAAGCGAAGCCCCAACATTCGTCTCTCTCTGCTTCTAAAGGGTGAACTCAGGTTGGGCAGCTGCCTCGTTATCCTGTCAGAAAAGCCTTTCCTGCCATGCCAGACTGTGCCCCCCAAACATGAGCCAAAGTCAGCCTTCTCCCTTTAGTTGTTCTGTCCCTGAGATATGTTGTCACAACCACGATGAAAGGAACTAATATGTACATCAAAGAGACGACAGGAGCCTGCCTGTAGTCATTTGATCCATAAAATACAGAAAGCTTTCCGCAGTAGGAACTAGAAGGAATGGTCGCAGTCCCTCAGCCCATCACTCCAGGTGCACCACCAATCCCTGCCTTGCTGCAGAGGGTTGCTGCCTCCAGCTCTGTACAGGTTCCAGGCTGTACACTGAGAAAAAGTTTTCAATGTTGTATCCTGTTCTGTCTGCTGTACAGAGTCCACGAGACCGCTGTGAAGGAAACGCAGACATGGAGTGTGTGTGTTCAAGTGACAATTGAACTAATGTGCTTTTTGGAGAGAGATACAGAAAATATTTCTGTTTCAAAATAGAACTCGCCACTTCCTTATTGTGTTGGTCATTGGCCAGTGTATAGTGCTTTCTTTCCAGAATTTTACCAAAGTTGGTGTTTCTATTTTTCTGAACAATTATGATTTCCATGCAGTTTCTAGAAACCAGGCCATAAAATACAAATAGATTTCTATTGAAAAAACTTTCACTTTGTAGCCAGATATGATGGTTATACCTATAATCTCAGCACTAGGAAGGCTGAAGCAGGGGCATCTCTGTAGTGAGTTTGGGGCCAGCCTGTCCACACAATGAACTCATTGACAGCCTGAACTACAGTGGGAAACTATGTCCTCAAAAGTTAAAAAAGAATCTCCCACTTGTATAAGCTGAATAAAGCTTTAAAGAAATAAATCACTAACAATTATATCAATCCATCTTGTTACATAGAACAAAAATAACATTTGATATTCTATGGATACTCTTTAAGGCAGCAAAGTTTAAAAAGGAATTGAGATTATAGGTTTTTCTTACTGTTATGTGAAAGATAAAAATTTAAGTTTTGTTTTTCAATGAGGAAAAAGTAAAGGAGAATTTCAATTATAATTGTACTTGGAATCATTTTTGAAGAGTAGCTGTAGACAACCAATAAACTTGAGCTTTTTTCTACAGTTATTCTGTTCAGTGCTTTTTTCCAAAATTTACCCTTCCTTGAGATTGTGGAAAAATGACTAATGATAAAATGATAATACCTTCAAGGAATTAACAACTATTACATACCATGTTGGCTTAAGAATAATGTATTTGAGAGTTTTGGAAACTCGAGGTTTTGCAGTGTACACATGAAGGTAGATGGCAATGTTTGGTGAAGCTCCTTCTATCAATGATGCTTGCCAATGAGCTCAACAGAAGAATTTATTCTAATACTTTAGAAACTCCCTTGCCACATCACTGTACTGTGGTTGTTATATTGTGCACCCCAATAAACTTATCTGGGAGTCAGAGAATAGAACAGCCACAATATTAAACATAGAGGTTAGGCAGTGGTAGCACACGCCTTTAATCCTAGCATTCCAGAGGCAGAGATCTATCTGGATCTCTGTGAGTTCAAGGCCACGCTGGAAACAGCCAGGCATGGTGACTCACACCTTTAATTCCAGGAAGTGATGGCAGGAAGCAGAAAGGTATTTAAGGCGTGAGGACCAGGAACTAGAGCCTGGTTAAGCTTTTAGACTTTGTGCAGCACAGTTCAGCTGAGAAGCATCCAGTCTGAGGAAACAGAATCAGCTGAAGAATTGGCGAGGTGAGGTAGCTGTGGCTTGTTCTGCTTCTCTGATTTTCCAGCTTTAACCCAATACCTGGCCTCAGGTTTGATTTTATTAATACGACCTTTTTAAGATTCCTGCTACACTGTACTAAGGGTCAAGGCAAAGGATAGCGAGCATGAGGGTATCTTCATGTCGTTATATCAATGATGGATGCTCAGTACCTGCAATCATGCCCCTTTCCTTACCTTATTCACGGTTTTCTTTAAAACTCACCCTTTCTCTGAACATTTTCCTAATCCCTCAGGTTCCCTTACTTCTGTTTCTGTAGTACTGTTCATATATTGCAACTCTGGATCTTTTTCTTCTTTGTGTTAATTTATCCCATTAAACTATGAATTCTTAAAAGAGACCTCATTCTTTTTTTTTTTTTTTTTTTTTTTTTTTTTTTTTTTTTTGGTTTTTCGAGACAGGGTTTCTCTGTGTAGCTTTGCGCTTCTCCTGGAACTCGCTTTGGAGACCAGGCTAGCCTCGAACTCACAGAGATCCGCCTGGCTCTGCCTCCCGAGTGCTGGGATTAAAGGCGTGCGCCACCACCGCCCTGCCTCCTCATTCATTTTTAAAACCTCACATCTAGCACAATATCTGGCACATATCTGGAGTCTGTTTTGTTGTTATTTTGCCATAGTTATAAATATCTGAGGGAAAGCATTTTAAGAAGGAAAGATTTATTTTGGATCAAGGTTTCAATTTGTGGCAGATCCGACGGCTCTACTGTTTCTGAGCATGTAGTGAAAGAGAACATGGTATAAGGGTGTTGTAGAGTAAAACTGCTTAGTTCATGGGAGCTGGAAATCAGGACCACAGGAAGGGACTCAGAATGAGACACAAGCCTTAAATTACTTACTTCCTCCAACTGGACCTCACCTCCAAAAGTCCCCATCATTCTCAATGATGTCATTGAATTATGATTCCTCAACGGATTAATTCATTGGTTAAGTCAAATCCACCATGTTCTAATCACCTCTCAGTGATTAGATCCATGATTAGATCTACCATTTAGTGCCCAATCTTTCAACACATGAGCTGTTTTGGGAGATACCTCATACAAATCATAACAATATCTGATAAATGGTTTTTAAGGTAAACAAATACCCATTGAAGAGTAACATAGTAAAGGCCGGTAAGATGGCCCAGTGAGCAAAAGTACTTACCACCTAACCTGATTAGTTTGATCCCTAGGACTAACATGGTTGAAGGAGAGAACTAACTGCTTCAACTTGTCCTCTGGAGAATGTGGAGAATGACACCTAAAGCTGACCTCTAGTATCCACATGTTTGTATATGTGTCCTTGCACACAAGTGCGTACCTGCATACACACAAATATACAATATAGTACTTTAAAAGGCCAAACAGAAAGCTGAACCCTGAATTCCAGACTTCTGACGCTCCTGCTGTGGTATGCCATGCACAGCTCATCAAACAGAAACCGTTTGGGATGTCCTTTTCTAGAGATCACAGATACCCTTAATTATGAGACCACATGTGCAATGGGAATACTCTTTGTTCATTCTTAACAGCAGCTATGGGTGAACAGTATCAATTACTGATGGCTTAAATTACCCCCTTCTGAAAATGTCATTTAAATTATAGGAAGATGAGGTGCCATGTGAGGCCCTGGCAAACACCCACTCCCACCCACCTCCTCTTTAGCTCCTACAACACTTGCCAACTAAACACCCTAATGTGAAATGCCATGCTTGATAGGCAAATGCCACTTCAAGAGAAAGCTTCAGCCTCCTTTCCCAAACACATCTTAGTCTTTCAACTCTTTACAAATAAATAAATCTCTGGGTTCCTCTGATAGTCCAATACTGTCTTTGGAAGGTTGAATGATTGGTTTGTCCTCCTTAGATGTCTCCTCAGGCTGAGTCGCTTTCAAAATGTCTGGGAGTCTTACTTAGAGGAGGTGTAAGTTAACAAGAACTCCCCGCTGAGGAGATTCAACTTATTCTGGCTGAGGTAGGAAGCTTAGTAGTGCCTCCTCACTTCCCCCACAGCACTTGCTGTGTGACTTGGTGCTGCCAGGGTTACTGCTACAGTAAATGTGGGATCAGGTCCAACAGTGCATGTGTGCTGGCTGTCCAAAAGCTCAGTTGAACTGTTTTTGTGATTCAGCTATGGCTACTTAACTTGCCAAGCTTGCCTTCTGCTCTGGTTATGGCAAGTATATGGTGCTCCTCAACTCTTACAGTCTCAACTCCCTACCTACTCAGTTCTCAGAATTCTTCTTTGAATCATGTTTCCTGGCTCAGACACTTATGAGTCTACGCTCATTGGACACCTCCTCTATTGGCTTCTTTACTCTCTGACTATGTCTCAGGCCATGATTAGCATATTAACTCAAATGGCATTCTTAAAACAAAACAGATTCTTTTTAACTTTTTTTTTTTCAACTTCAGTTTTGTGGTGGTGGAGAATGCTAGGTGACACCAAGGGGTGACAATGCTTTGATTTGATGTAAAATAACAGTTTAACCCACTTCAGGTTTTGCACTATCAGAGCAGATGTTAACACAAGAGAAAGGGCAAATAACATTTTAACTTCATAAATAATTTTGAGTTTGTAGATGCACCTAAGGGGACTTGGAATGTCTTTGGATCCTACAAATTGTACTTTACTACCACTGCTGTAGAGAAATTGGGAAGTTTGTGTTAGATTTTTACCTCTGAAGGTCATAAGAGTATGAGATGTTCTGTACTGACCCAGTCAGCAATATCAAAAATCCCTGATGGTACACTGTGGTTCAACATTGAGGAATATGGAATTTATTTCTCCTGGATAGTAACTAGTTTCTGGATAGTACTTATTTCAACTCTGAATTTTCATGACAAAGAAGATGTAAAGAGGTAAGGGCAATAATGTCTTTAGTTAATTTTCTATTGCTGTGATAAGACACCACGACCAACATAACATATAGAAGAAAGTTATTTCGGGTTTGCAGTTTCAAGGGTGTGGTGGTTTAAATGTGAATGGCTCCCACAGCCACATATATTTGGATGCTTAGTAAAGAGAGAGTGTCACTATTTAAAAGAATTAGGAAGTGTGCCTTGTTGGAGAAAATGTGTAACCAGGGGTAGGCTTTGGGCATTGAGGATTCAAAAAAATCCAAGCCAGGTTCCAGCATCTCTCTCTTCCTGCTGCCTGTGGATTTAGGTGTAGAACTCTCAGCTACTTCATTAGAACCATGTCTACCAATGTACCACCATGCTTCCTGCCATGATGATACAAACCTCTGAAATTGTAAGCCAGCTGCAATTAAATGTTTTCTTTTATAAGAGTTGCTGTGGTCATGTTATCTCTTCACAGCAATATAAAACTGACCAAACAGAGGGTTAGAGTCCATGACAGGGAACATGGCAGCAGGTAGGAAGGCGAGGTGCTAGAGTAGCTGAGAGCTTACCTCTTGACTCACAAGCACAAGGCAGAGAGGGCCGTTTGAGAATGGTGTGGGATTTTGAAACCTCACAGCTAGCCTCGAGTGACATATCTCCTCCAACAAGGATACATATTCTAATCATTCTTAAACAGTTCCACCAACTGGGGGCCAAGTATTCAAACATATGATCTTATAGTGGCTATTCTAATTCAAATCACCTAAGTTAGGAAGAAATAAAAATAGTTTTCAGTATATACTGCTTTCTGTCTAAATATATTAGCTTGCATTTCTATTCTTAAAATATAGCCAATGATTGTTTATTGTTGTTGTTAGGATTGAAATATACTCTTCTATATTAAAATCTATTGATTCATTTTATACTTTGTGGTTTTAACCGGTATAAGCAAATTGATAAGTTAAACTTTAATGTAAAAGAAAGTCCTGAATTAGGAAAAATGTAGAGTACCAGTTCCCAGCTTGACCATCCTTACTTGGCTTTAAATAAAAGCTCCCACCTCTAAGACTCATGTCATCCTTCCAAAAATGAGATGTTTAGGGTATATTATGACTAAGATGCCTCTCAAGTCCAAGTATCCATACAATTGGGTGGCTCTGGACCACAGGAACCGACTATGTATATCTTTTCCTCCCTCTATGTTAAGTGACATCAATTGGTATCTAGAAATCTGTTGCGGTGGGAGTGTTTTTACCACAGAGAATGGGGAATTCTGTAAATGGGGTCATATTTTCCAAACAGCCAACATCTTAGCACAGAATTGTCAGATCTGTGTTAATGTTTGGCCGTGGAGCTCATCCATAACAACTGGGAACATGGCACCCGCTCCAACCCATGGACAATCACAACAGATCTGTCTCATGATACCTATCACAGTCAAATGTGCTTCACCTTGACTTGTATGCACATAATTAACACATGGAGTTCACATATACTACCCTGTGTTATTTTATCTGCTTTGTTGAAAGAAAGGGCTAAAATATAGGGAAGCAAAAGTTTAATAAACTCTGCCAAGTAAGTTTTAAGATTACTAAACACCTATCTTTGAGGTCACTATGCTGAGTCAGTCAGACATGATGTTTTGTGTTCTGTGGCTGTGCCACACTTGGTAGAGAGACATATATGTGAGACAAGTATAAGATAAAGATTTCTTCATAATATCATCATATTTATACATACAAACACACACATGTAATATTTATAAGGAAGAATAGGCAAAGAGCAGGAAAAATGTTGGGATGTCCAATATAGCATCATGAACTTTAGTTAAGTTTAAAAATCTTATTACACCTTACATGACACACTTTGCTTTGGAAAAGTACTGTCCCATCTCCCATTCTTGTCATGTGGCCACCTCAATACCCAGTTGTCATAACGTCCTAGTCTGACATGGAAAAATGTTGCAGTTGGCTTTTGGAAATGTGATTTAATCTTGCCAGCAGGGATTCCTTTGCAAGACCCTTGACCCATTCTCAGGATGTTCTCAGTTTGCCAGAAGCAAGGAACAAAGGAGATGGGGTTTCACAAAGAGAGAATTCAGAAGTCTTCGCCAGTGTAATTCCTCTTTGGGGCTGCCCTCATGCTTCTGCCAAGACCCAGCAAGGCGCTCTCACGAGGGCATCTACATCTCTTCAGAGATATCCAATTACTCAAGCTCTTGGCTATAACCAAGGGCTCAGTAAGCAGGAGTAGTTCCTGGGAACCTCTGGAGAAGCAAACATTGACAGGTAATGTCACAGCTGCCTATCAGAGACTCATAGAGCCAGTCTGGGAAAGTTCCCGGCACTCAGTGTTGCTTTTAGGTCCTGCTGATTTGAATTCAAGGTTTTTCTCTCTTAGCATTTTGCCTGAAATTTTTGTTTGACTTGGAACTCTCCAAATACCAAATTAAGTGAAGGGAGCATGATAAAAAAAAAAAAGTTCATTGAAATAATCTGCAGCCATTTGAAGAAACTTCCAAGAAAAACCAGAAAAAGAGCCAATGGCCATCTGCCCAATGACATAAAACAAAAAGCTGCCCAATAGGAGATGAAATTAAAACACCAAGGAAACCAGGATCAGGAGGAGTCCAACTTTGCTGCACTAAGTTTCAGGACTTCCCAAGCATCAGGAAAATCTATCTTGACCAAGAAGTGTTCTCAGCAGAGAGATGTTTGCTTTGATTCTGCTAATGACAAAGCATTAAGTACACACAGACACAACTTCTATAAACAACGGGAATGAGTAAATGTTGGGCACTTGAATGTACCTGGTCCACACAAGGTCACTTGTGTGCACAAAAGAACGTGTGTTTTGTGTTCTGTAACTCTCTCTCACTTACCTAGTAGAGATACATGTAGGTAAGAGAAGTATAACACGGGAAAGAAAGATTTTCATCTCAGAAGAGTGATATATCCACTTCTAGAGAGATATTTTCTGTTTGATAGAATAAGAAAGGATTGGCCTTCCACCAGATTATAGTTAAGTAGTATTCGGTAAAGGGAGCTATTGATCATAGAAGGTGAACTCACATGCTGGCTGTGTCCATGTCTTAAAAACACCTGCCACTCACTATACATTATCAAAACTGAAATGTAATTTGAATAAATAAGTTTTCAGCACAAGTGAAAACAAGTACGTAGCTTCTAATATTTAGGCAGGAATGTACTTCACACATAATATATACGTATCTGTATGAGTGAATATAAACATATATGTGTTTCAATACATATGTGCACACATGCACACACACACACATATATTTAGAGAGAAAGGAAGGTAGACAAAGAGAGAGAGACACACAGAAAGAGTGAGCAAGCTTGAACCTAACTAATACCCATCAGATACCTATTAACAAATAACTGCCTGACAAATAGAATATGTAACATGTACTTAGTTTTATATTTGTATGCTTCTACAGGTGTGTGCAGGTGCACATGCATGTGTGTATACCAGTGGGCAACATCAGGTGTTCTCTCTGGCATCTATGTCTATATGTCTTAGTTACTTTACCAGTCTCTGTGATAAAATACTGTAACAAAAGCAACTGAAGGGAGCAAAGACCCATTTGGGGTCACAGTTCAAGGTTACAGACCATCATGGCTGGAGCTCGAGGCAACTGGTCACACCGCTCCTCACAGCCAAGAAGCAAAGAGTACTGAGTGCTTGTGTTCAACCCACTTTCTCCTTTTTATACAGTCGTGGATCCTTACCCAGGAGATGGTACCACCCACTGTGTGTGTGTGTATCTGCATGTGCATGTACATGTCTGTGTGTGCATGTGTGTGTGTATGTCTCATGTGTGTGTGTGTGTGTGTATGTCTTGTGTGTGTGTGTGTGTGCATATACACATGTCTGTGTGTGTGTGTGTATCTGCATGTGCATGTACATGTCTGTGTGTGTGCATGTATGTGTGTATGTCTCGTGTGTGTGTGTGTGTGTGTGTAATACTTCCTCTTCCACTTCAAATAACATAAGATAATCCCTTCATGCATATCCAGAGGCCTGTTTCCCTCCTGCTGGAGGATTCTAGTTCTCATCAAATTGACAGTTGATATTGACCATCACACCATTCTTGGTTATTTTTTCCCTGTTTGTCTTGGTTATTTGTTTGTTTATTTATTTGTTTATTTGTTTGTTTGTTTTAGAGAGTTTTTCTTTTTCTGTGACAGGGTCTCTCAGATCTGGAACTCTTGGATTTAGCAAGGTTCTTCCTTTCCTTCCCTCCCAGACCTGAAGTCATAAGCCTGGACTAACACATGTGGTTTTTTTATTTGAATGCTTAGGATTGAACTCTTGTCCTCATGATTGTACAATAAATAATTTACCAATGAAGCCATTTCCCAGCCCTCATGTTTCCTGTATGTATTCACTACTTATTATTTCATTAAAAATGCATTTAGTGTATACACCATTAGGCTTCATTATGGAATTTACAGACAAAATTAGAATTTGTTAATTCTCCTCTCCCTTTGTCCCTCATCGTCTTGACCCCACATCTTACTCCCCCATCCCTCCCCCACCCTCTATAGCTTCTTTCTGCTTTATTTATCAACCGATTAGTTTATTATCTGGCATGATGTTTAACTTCATGGTATAATTATTGCAGTAACATTTTCCTAGTAAGGTTTCTTTCTTTAACTATTTGTAATTTTCTCTCTCTCAAACCACAGTTTGAAAACAAGGGTATTCCAAGGCTCTGGTATCTGATGATAAAGCACATTTGCAATTTTTTTTATAAAAAATATTCATATTTGTGACATGTGTACAGAGTTTCTTAGATTTTTGTGTGTAAGATATTTCATCATATTTTACCACTAACCCTTTGGGATATCTCAAGACCCCATCTGGTTAGTGGTTTCTTAGAAAGGCACACTTTTTCCTTATAAAATGTTCTTTTTCTTAAAATAACAACAAGCTAATTCAATTTGAATGCTTTTGGGAGTTCAAAAGGTTGAATTAAACTGACTTTTTCTTAATATCAGCAGCTTCTTTGTCCTATGTCAATGTACTTGCTATAAAGTGACATGAAGTTAAAAATACATATGCAAATAAGCACATTGGAGAGTTGGTATGGCAAGAACAGGGATTGTTGGATTACTTGATAAAAACTAAAGAAATAATCTCGTCATAGGAACATAAAACACCTGCTATGTGTGTGAAAGGTTTAACCCGTCTTTGATGTTCAATGAGTCTATTTAAAAATCCTTTCTTAGACTCAGTTTCTTTGTCTATAAGATTGGCAGCCTTTTATCCTGGGCTTATCATATATATCACGTGTCACAATGAACAGTGCTACACTGCTTACTCAATGCCTGACACTGAGTTTACTAAGTAATTTCTAAATAGTGATTTATTTATGTTCAAGGCATCCTATGAAGTAAGTGCATATAGTTCTACTTAAAAGATATGAGAACATGACATGTAAACCAGCTGACATTTTTGTCTGTGATATAACAACAGGGCCAGCCCTGGGATGTTCCATTCCAGGTGTGCATTACACACATCATGCACATCTGTCTTAGGAAATTACCAAACAATCTAAAACCTGGTCTTCATTTTATTCTCACCAGCCATTAATAATTCTAAAGAATTATAGTGATACTATATCCCTCCTGTGAAGGCATATATTCACAATCCTCATCCCCACATACCATTGCCTTCAATATTTTAAGCATTATATTTTTCATAAGATACCCTAAAAAAGTCAGATGATTTTTAAACTGTTAAAAATATAGTAAATATATGAGTATATTTAGGATTACAGAGATCTTGAATGAATTTGTACATATACAATACTATATGTATACAATATGCATTGTACAAACAGGCATATATGGTATCTATATATCACATATAATATTATCTATACATGTTTAGATACATAAATATGCATACTTTCCCTCTAGAAGAGTTGAGATAGTGACTTTTGAATTTTACCTTTAATTCATATACAAGATGGTCACTGGAGATTGGAATTTGCATCTTCTTCCCTTTGCAAGTATGTCTTTTAAAAACTGTGAGTAAACATGATTAGAGGGGGTTTATAGTTCTAAAATAATTGATATGTCAATAATCATAATAACAATAACAACAGACAGAAACAGACTTTTCATATTTTTGAAACTAAAAAAAAAGCATATCTCAGTGTTCTAAAACCTGTTTTGAGTTGCAAATCAATCTGAATTAAACTTCAGCATTCAAATAGAAAAAAAAATCTCACATTGTAGCATGAATTATCAAGATTGACTCATTACAGCAAGAAATTCAGTAGATATTTTTCCCTTTGTCTCCTTGGCCAGGCTGCCAGCTCTCTTGGGACATCCTAAGACCATTGCACACCAATGTAATGGCATCAATTTGGGCAACTGATATGATTTCTTCAAAAGAAAGCATTAAAGCTCATTCAATCCAACCAAAACATTATTGAAATTTACAAATATTAATAATTGGATCATCTTTTATTCTATCATGTCCACTGACCTTTTTTGATACTATCCCACCAAGATTATATAAGTGCACTTTGGACTCTCTGAGTTTTTAGGGCTAAACATGATTCTGCCACTAACTTGCAACATGACGTTGGTTTCCTATAGTTGTAGGAACCATGGCTGAAGGAATGCTCTGAGGATTAGAAGAACCGAATATGAGGTCTAGTGTGTGTTTCTCTCTTTTCACTTCCTTAAAAGTCAAAATACTTTAACATGCTTCACTGAGTAGCCATCTTTGATTTTCTCCTCCAGTGCTTTCTTTAAGAAGTCCCCAGGGAATCTGTGGGGTTGGATGATCCATTCCTATATATAAGTAAGCTTTGCATCACTCACACAAGGGACTCATCCCAGGAAGATCATGACTGGAAGTCTCTTGGCTTCCTGCTTTACTTATGCCAATGTCAGGGAAGGCTCACCCTGTTCATCTTCAATAAGCACTCAAAAATATCCAATATGTCTCATTGTATAGTTATTTTGGAATAAAAGACAAGTAAAGGCTATATTTCAACATTAAAAAAATGTTGATATACACTTAGAATTTTTTTAGGGCTGCCAAAAGAAGTAGAACATTCCCTTGCATAAGTGTGTATTGAAGTGAAATGAAACAAATGGTCTTTATTTATTTATGTAAGGGTAGACACAGGGCATATTGCATCATTTCAGCTTCATCCTTACACTTCATTACCTGCTAAAAATGGACTCTGCTTGTAAGTATTTGTACAATCCGTGATGAGCTGTACTTTGAAATACAGTTGGGCTGATGAGACAGTAGTAGAAGAAAAAGGAACATTGTGACTGACCTTTAGAAACACTGAGAGAATATGTGCTTTAAAATTAGAAATTTTCTTAATTCCATTTCAACAACTTTAGAAATGCTCTATTTCCCAGACACATGGAACTACAAATATCATGTTGACAGCCTGGAGGCAATATTTCCAGGAGCTTTGTAACATTTTAAATATTTGGGGAGTTTAGTTAGAATCCAGAGTCAGAATCAAGGACCTATATCCTTGGATTTCATACTTTTCTTCCATTAAATAAAATCCAAATTCTGTTTCGCTAACACTAAACACCTGCCACAGTTTGGCCAGGCCTGACCATATTTCTTACTAGTTTCTGAAGGCTGTGGATAGAATGAACAGAAGATGAGCAGTCCTTCCTCTCAGGCTTCTAAGATGTGTTCCGTCTATGAGCAAGTCTTATCCGTTCTTCTCTAGACATTCATCAGGTTTGAGTTTAACTTCTCCCTTTCCCAAGAAAATCTCCCTCTGCCCTCGACCTCTTCATAGTCTCTCATGTATGAGAACTTTGAGGACTTACGTATTTCCATACTGAAACTTTTTCTTGAAAATCTCTAGACTTTACCAGTCTTCAGTCTTTTTCTATTAGCCACTTGGTATGTAGACTGCAGTGAGAGTGAATTTAGACCTCTTTCCCAATGTGCACAATGTGAGTTATATGCAGAAACTGAGGCACAGAATATTAGGCTTAGAAACAGAAGAAAATTATGACGTTTCTCAATTATTCCACCCCTCTTATTTTTCTTTTTGTTCCTTTTTTTTGTGGTCCCGGGAATCAAATCTAGGGTTTTGCACATGCAAGGCAAGCAGTATATCACTGAGCTACACCTCCAGTGACATGTTCTGTATCTTAAAATGCAAAGACACAATAGCTTTGATAAGTGATATACTCATGGAGTATTTGCCTATAAAGAGTATAGTCGTTTATTTGTACAGAATCTAATGGGGTAGAAATATTAACCAGATATAATTTTCCTGTATTCTCTTGTTTCTCCTGACTTGGTCTCCAAAATAACAAGACATACTAATACAGTTAGACTGCAGTCTGGGACAATAACTATAATATAATATATTATAGTATAATATATTATAGAAATCGGTGCAGAACACCTTAAAGTGTTGTGCGCTGACCACAGGGAGTGGTGGTCCATGTTGGTGATTCCAGAGTTCGGCATGTAGAGGAAGGCAGACCTCCAATGGAGAAGGCCAGCTTTGGCTTCCTAGTGAGAATCTGTATCAGAAAACAAACCAGACCCTTTATTTTCTTTTATCAGGCCTGTTCTCCACTTTTCCTGTTTCCCCTTTCAATGTGCCTCAAGCAGGGACACGTACGTATTGTTATTGGTGCTTTCCTCTATGTTACCATTTATTCCTTCCATCACACGTTCCAGATGCTAAACACCATCCTGTTTCCATGCTCTGGGAGAGTTTGGCTGGAGCGCAGGGTCCGCTCCCCACCCCTACAAATGTGTGATCAGTACATTGATCCTGTCACCAGGGACTGACAAGATGGGGGTAGGAAACTAGCTACACTGATTTGTTAGTGTTAGTGCAGGAGGCTCTTGCAGTTCAGGGCTAGGTTTTATCCAAAAGCTCTGTTTTGGAATTTGACATTAAAAAAGAATTCAACTAACAGAGCCATGGTGTGCTCGCCTTTAATCACAACACCAGAGGCAGAGGCAGGTGGATCTCCCTGAGATCCAGTCATAGTTACATGGTAAGACCCTGTTTCAAACCAGCAAAACAAAACAAAACAAACAAAAACCCAAACAACCCCAAACCAGAACAGAACTAAGGACCATGTAGAACTCAGCTTTTTTTATACTTTTGTACAAAGAAATGGTACTGGCATTGTAGTTCCTTAGGTTATCCCAAAGATCAGAGCTGCACAAAAGAAGGATTATGCTCTTACGCTTTTCTTTGCTGAGCACCATATGACACCCCAGCTTCCAGGAGTTTCTCATAGTGCCGCAAAGCCTGTTCAGCTGCTTTGTAAGGTCCAGCCGGGAAATGTAAGTTCAAGCTGATTCTCCAGTAGAGCAGTCTTATAACTCTGTGCCCACTTCTGTCTGTGAGGGTGTTCTTAGGAAAGTGCTTCTTGGCAGTGTGATGAAAGACAGTTTGGAGCCACAGGGCACTTCAAGAGTGTCTACTGTTAATCTATGTACTGCTTCTGAGAACACTCAAACCCCAGGCATCTCCAGCAAGCTAACAGTGGATTGGGTTTCCACTTTTATTCATACCTGTGTTTGGATGGTGCTGGGCAGGACAGAGCCTGCAGGAGTGCATGGTAATCTCCCGACAGAATTTACAGCACACATAAGCACGTTGATTTAATTTATTTGCCCTTTTTAGAGGGATTTTTTTTTCATGAAAACTTGCATTGTAGAAAGTACAATTAAATGTAAACACTACACTTTCTAATCTTATAATAACTTCCCTATAAATATACCCCATAAAGTAGTCTATTGCGTTATATTACAGACCGTTGCACTTTGCTCTTTTGGTTTCTTATTTAGTAACCACAAATATATTTAATCACACTTTTAGGATGGAAATAACCTGGTCTTAATCCATTCAATAGCAAAAAAAAAAAAAAAAAAGACAGAAAGAAAAAGAAAAAGAAAGAAAGAAAAGTTGCCAAGCCTTCTTTATGAGTAAATGGAAAGGGTTTTGAAAGGTAATGTGCATGAAACAGAAACATTAATCCTAACCCTTCACTCTCTTAAGTGGGAATTAAGGTCAACATTCTTAAGGCAGCCGCTGAAATGGTAGTAAGTTCAGAAATTCTTTGGTAGAGAAACCAAACAGCCAGCTTTCACTGGAGAAAAAAAAAAAGTAATTTAAACATTGGGTGCAGGTACTGGTGGTGTCTTCCCAAGTCATATCTTTTTAACTAGGTCATTTAGTTTAAGAGAACAATGAGAGATATTTTTTAAAATTGTCAGTTTCATCGGCTTAATTCTTTATTTATTATTTGGTTTTTCAAGACGGGGTTTCTCTGCGTAGCTTTGGAGCCTGTCCTGGATCTCGCTCTGTAGACCAGGCTGGCCTCGAACTCACAGAGATCTGCCTGGCTCTGCCTCCTGAGTGCTGGAATTAAAGATGTGTGCCACCTCTGCCCAGCTGGATTCTTTATTCTTGATTGTGTTCCTCTACTCCTGTACTTCACTATAGGGAGCCAGATTCCCACAAAAGCCCCACCTCTTCCATCAGGGAGGGCACACATTTAGAAACACATAAATCTTTTGTTCACCAGAAACTTCAAGTGATCTGAAGAATATACTTGAGTACCAAGATCAGAAACCTTCTATCGAGCTAGAACTTACCAGGTTCGTTTCTGTGCTCGAGTGACAATTAATAAGTTTGTGCAGTAAAATGCTGCTTCGGTCATCTCCCCTGGATCCCGTCACTTCACTGCTTCAGCTCCGTCATTCATTTCGTCTTCCAACCTGACAGACATAATCTTACCCAGACACACAGTGATCGTGTTTGCTGTGCACATCTCGGAGTTGGCAGGTAGAGAGTCTCATGTTGCAGCATACTTTTAAAATGCAACTTTAGAATCTTGTATGTTACTCTGTGACTTGCAGATGTATTGGCAAAGCAACAATTTTCCTTCAAAACCATCTATTTTCTTCAGATATCTCCTAATACATTCCCTGATTCACAAAGATAAATCTATTTGGAACTTGACTAAAAATAGTGTCTAAGTTAATTCCCACTTAAGAGAGTGGGGAATTGAGATACTGAAAAGAACAGTTCGGAAATGGAAAAGGATTTACACATTGTCAGAGGCCATTTTTAGCACCTTATCACAACATAAACTCTTTGTAAATGCAGTTTGCACCAAGCAAGACGATCACATTTTTCTTCTCTGAAATAACCATAGCATGTCTTCTCATCTGTGTCTTAGTCGCAAATGTTTCTGCATGACAGTAAATTAAACTACATTTTCACTGCACTTGAGGGTTTACAGAACATTTCATAATAAAATGGTGATGTTATCCTTCTAATAAAGATGAGGAAATTGAAGCAAGGAAGCTTTGTAGTGGCCCCAAGGTCATTCAAATAACGAACAGAGTCCATACTCAAGATCCAGTCTTCCTGGTGCACCAAGGCCAGTATACAGCCTTGTATACCACCAAGTGAGAAGAAAGTATCTTTTGTTGTTTAATCTTTATTGGAAAGCCAACAAGGTCAGAAAACTGGATTCTAGTCTTGACTATATTGTTGAAATTTGTGGAACCTCTCTCTGGGTCTTGAACCAGGGAGATCTCAAAAACTGGAAGGCACCGTCTTGTTTAGCCTCAGCATTATATTACTCTCCAAGTCTGGTTTGTAAATACGGCCAAGTTTCAGTTATCTGTTAAGGTAAATAGTAGAGCTAACAATTAGTAGCTATAATCTCTGCTTTTGTTTGACTCTGATTGATTGTTGTTTTAGGAGACACTGAGAGAGTGGTTGCATCCTAAGGGACCCTCGTTTTCTGAAATTATTCTGTGTCTCTTATTGAATGTACACACAGAGAGACATTCTCAAAACTCATAGCAGCATCTATGCATCAGTGGTTCTCACTGGGGTGTGATGTTTCACCCTTATGGGCATATAAAAAATGGCTGGAGATATTTTTGGGTTGCCACAGCTAGGACATCTCTTGACACCTAAATGGGTAGAGACTCTGCTGAACATCTCATTACACACATAAGATTTCCACATAATCACAGGTACACACAACAGAATGTTTTCCTGCCCTTAGAGTCAATAATTCTGAAGTTGAGCCGGGCGGCGGTGGCACACCTTTAATCTCAGCACTCAGGAGGCAGAGCCAGTTGGAACTCTGTGAGTTCGACACCAGCATGGTCTACAGAGTAAGATTCAGGACAGGCACCAAAAACTACAGAGAGAAGCCATGTCTCAGAAAACCAAAATAATAATAATAACAATAATAATAATTCTGAAGCTGAGAAATTCTTTTATAAGTTTGTAAATGGCAGGATCCTAATGCCATGAAACAAATTTAATATTTTCTAATAAATTCAGTTTTGTATTACATAACAAGTAAAGTACATGTATTTTTCAACATATTGTCATGATTCTTGAGATACAAAGCTGCAGACTTTAATTAAATGCATAGGACACTGTAGAGCACTGAAATAGCCAAAAGAGCAGCAGTTTGGAAATGATCAATTCATGCTCCTCTATGAATCAACACAGTGAAAGCCATTGTGGTAAAGGATGGATCTGGGTGAGGACCATGCAAAAAGGGGTGCAGTAGCTAGACAGCAGCATGAGAAATGGGAAGCCCCTGGAGAAAAAGAAATCAGGAAGGAAGAGGCTGCCCACCATGGCCTAGGTTTAAATATACTCCAACTATCCTGCATCCACTTCTGCCAAAAGTAACTAAACTTATATAGGTGAGGAACAACTCCTTTACTCTGGTTCACCTTCAAGTGAGATGTCATTTTTAAAATACTCAAGAGGGAGAATAAGAGGAAAGATGTACTGAAGGATTAATAGATTAGCTGACAAATTCTTGTAGTGGCCACTTGGGTTTAAGAACTCAATGTTTCATACATTGCCTCACGGTGCAGTTAACTCAACGCCAGAAGTAAACTGTCAGATTGTCTCCATAATTCATGATTCAATTTTCTTTGTTTTTTAATGACCTATATAACTTGTTACTTGGCACTCTGATTTTATGTTTCATTGCTCCATTGAGACAAAACCATGAGACAAAATCATGTTGGGGTAGGATCCTTCAAGGTTTGATCTGTGTTTGAACTTATGATCTACAATTTTCTAAGGAAAAAAAAATCAGGCCAATTACATTGGCTTGAAACAGCAAATTTTCATCATCTCACATAGTTTGTAAGTGTCAGGGATCTTGCCTTAACTGCATGGGTCAATATCAGGGGCTGCAGTGTTTAAGACCTTACTGGGCCTGAGGGATTCATTCCAAGCTCATTCACCAAGGGTGGGCCTAAGTCTTCAGTTGTTTTCCATAGGACTTTGTACAATTATTTCTTACCCCAAATAATTGATAGGGGGAGAAACACAGAGAAGGAAACACATGCAACTCACACACACACACACACACACACACACACACACACACACACACACATGGGGGGGGGGAGTGGAGTGAATGCAAAATAGAAAACATATACTACAAATGTGCCACCATTGTCAGCCAATGATCACTGCTACCGCAATGACAGGCACTTCATTAATTCTTACAGGAACATGGATGGCTCATTTCCAAATCGCTGATTCACGAACTCATTCTATTGCATTAAATACAAACTTGACTCTATCCAAATTAATTGTTTGCATAGATCAATACAAAATAAATTTTGCAATTGGCAAATTACAAATAAGGTCAATCAACTTGGTTGGTAACGTGTGTGTACACATACTGAACCAAGCTGAGTTTATTGTACTCATGCACAATGATCTTCAACAGACTATTAGCATGAGAAGAAGACTGAGAAGTGAGCTGAGGCAGGTCAATGCTATCATCCTACAAGCACGAGGACCTGAGTTTGAGTCCTAGAACCTATGTAAAAATGCGAGATACAGTGACTCAAGCTTGTAACTCCAGAACTGTAAAGTACAGGCAAACAAATGATGGGGTTAGCTGGGCAGTGAGCCCCAGTAAATCCGTTGCCAGTGTGAGAAGCTGTATCCATATAAAATGGTAGACAGCGTCTGAGGAATGACCAGTGTGGTTAAACTCCGGCCTTTGTGTACCCATGTGCGTATGTAAGTTACATACAGGAACACGGACACACACAAACCCATAGCATTAAAAGTGAGGACTGGAGAGTTAGCTCAGAGGTCAAGAGCGTTTGCTGCTCTTGCAGAAGACACACATTCTGTTTCCAGAACACACATGGCAGCTCACAGCCATCTATATATAACTCTAGTTCCAGGGAATCCGATGCCCTGTTGTGGCTCCCACAGATACCAGGCACGCACGTGGCACTCTAGCATACATGCAGACAAACAAGCATTCATATTCAAGAATTAAAAATAATAAAATATTTTTGAAAACAGCAATTAAGCATATCTTAGCTTCTGCCAGCTAAGTATGTATGTAGGTAAGCATGCATATATTTGCTTATTTGTTTTACAGGGATAACTTTGTGCTGCTCTAGTCAGGATTCTGTCTACCTTTGCCTGACATGCCAGCTTTGACTTTTTGGTTCTATAATTCTGAATTAAAACTAGAAAGGAGTCGGGCGGCGGTGGCACACGCCTTGAATTCCAGCCCTTGGGAAGCAGATCCAGGTAGATCCCTGTGAGTTCAAGGTCAGCCTGGTCCACAGAGCAAGATTCAGGACAGGCACCAAAGCTACATGGAGAAACCCTGTCTCAAAAAACCAAAACCAACCAACCAACCAAACAAACAAAAAACTAGAAAGGATTGACCTTTTGGTTCTATATGTATAATTCTGAATTAAAACTAGAAAGGACCGACTTATAGTCTATAACCTCCTGTTTCCTGGCTTTGTAACCAGAGATAATCTTCATCTCGAATGCCTCATCTATAAAATAGATTTATTAGCACTGGTCTCTGATGGTTGCCTGAGGGACTCTGACGCAGTGAGCAAACTATTTAGCACATTGCTGAACACATAGCAAGAACATAATAGATAGTAAACAGAATGCTGGCTTCTAGTCCAGTGCTTTTGATCTGAACTAATTGAGTAAGATGAGGAAATTTTAAAATGCATTTAGTTGAGCTTTCTGGTATAAATGAAATAAAACCCAACAGTGTAGAAGATAACAGGAGAGCAGACTTGAGCTATAGACTTTCCTGTAGGATTGTAGTAAGTACGTTTTCATGAAACCTGTTTCCTCTGTGTGTGTGTGTGTGTGTGTGTGTGTGTGTGTGTGTGTGTGTGAGAGAGAGAGAGAGAGAGAGAGAGAGAGAGAGAGAGAGAGAGAGAGAGAGAGAGAGAGAGAGATGTATTAGTTCCTTGTTGCATAAAACTATGTTCCTTACTGTGATTCATAGTAAAACACAAGAGAAGGCCGCCATAATCCAGGACTTCCTAAACCTTTTCTCCTGAGGGTTTCTTTATATATGAGATGCTTTTATGAGACCCTGAACATACAGGGTGTAATATTAGTTTACAAATAAAATATGTACTGCTTGTAAACCCTAAAGAAATGTAATTTAAGGCAATTCTTTGATATACATACAATTTTACCATTTATTAATGATTGAAAACAATTTTCATGGTAAGAGATGGGTGCTGTTTGTTTATTTTTATTTATTTATTTATTTATTTATTTATTTATTTATTTATTTATTTATTTATTTATTTTGGTTTTTCGAGACAGGGTTTCTCTGTGTAGCTTTGCGCCTTTTCCTGGAACTCACTTGGTAGCCCAGGCTGGCCTCGAACTCACAGAGATCTGCCTGGCTCTGCCTCCCAAGTGCTGGGATTAAAGGCATGCACCACCACCGCCCGGCTGTTTGTTTATTTATATACAAACAAATAACCTTGACTGAATATTTGGTACTGGAGTGTGTAGAACATCTTCAATTAATTTTGGAATTGATTGATATTTTGATTTTGCAATTGCCAATCCTGAGAATGCTGCTCCACAAAAATATTTAGATCAAAATGTCAGAAATATGTTCAGGACCATTTCAGAAATCATTGAAAATTCTGTCATAATTCCAAGCCAGAATTCATTTAGCATTTTTTCAAATAAAGCTTAAGTCAGAAACACAAGTATTTTAAAACCCAAACCTTCAAATATAATATAATTCAAAGGTATATTAGGATGCTGTGTTATAAAGGTAGGAAAACATTAAAAGTCTGTTTTCTGTGATTAAATAGTTAACTTCATGTGTACAATATAAAACAGTGCAGCTCCTATTATGTAGTAGTCAGGGTTGTTTCAGGCAGCTTTCATTGGCATTGTGGTATTGTTAGAGCATGTGTGATATAAAATACACATGTGGTATGTTCAGAAGAAAGGTTGCAGTGAAGCCCGATGCTTCCCGGAAGAATACTTCCAGAAACAACTCTGAATCACTGCATTCCAGTTTAAACTGATTCTTAATTATCGCATACTCACAAGCCTTTCATGTAGCTAGAGTTTTCCTGCCTGTCAGGACAAATCTCTCTCATCTGCCAGTCCCACAGCTGCTCAGACCCGACCAAGTAAACACAGAGACTTATATTGGTTACAAACTGTATGGCTGTGGCAGGCTTCTTGCTAACTGTTCTTACAGCTTAAATTAATCCATGTCTATTAATCTATACCTTGCCACATGGCTCGTGGCTTACCAGCATCTTCACATGCTGTTTGTCATCGCGGTGGCTGGCAGTGTCTCTGACTCAGCCTTCCACTTCCCAGCTTTATTCTCCTCCTTGTCCCGCCTATACTTTCTGCCTGGCCACTGGCCAATCAGTGATTTATTTATTGACCAATCAGCAACACACGTGACATACAGACCATTCCACAGCACTTCTCCCCCCTTTTTTTTTTCAAAAAGGAAGGTTTTAACCTTAACAAAGTAAAATTACATGTAATTTGGGAATTTGGGCATAGCTTCTCTTACTACTTCCTGGTGGAGGGGGGCACTGTATCTTATGGGGACACAAAGAAAATTTTAGGATTATGGAGTAGTCCATGAGGCTGTATTGTCTGAGCCAGTTGTCTTTAAACCGTTCTGGATGTTGGCTCATCTGGGCCGTGGTGTCATCGGAGACCTTTCAAGGGTTTTGGCTGATGTATCTTAATCTGAAACAAATCCATAGCCTTTGGCTTTCTGTGGGAACAAAAGCAGAGTCTCCTTTCCAAAGCAACATATCCTTACATCCAAATTTTGAAGTCAAATTATCTTTAAAATATACATATTGGTTTAACTCAACATCTTTTATGATCAAATGTTTTTCTGCAGTTAAGAATCCCAAAGACAACACAATCCAGATTCTCTGTGTAATATTCATCTTTATGTGGCTTATTTTTTATATTAATTTTACTGTCTCTTTAAAGACTTTATTTTTTAAAACTATGTATTTGTTTATATAACTGTATATATCACCTTTTTTTGTCTCTTTCAAGCCTACGTATATTTTACACACATCGTAAACTATTACATCTGAATCTGTCTTATTGTGAATCTATTGCTTTAAACTGCAGCAGCTGTGGCTGCTGCCTCCACCCACCTCAGCTTCCCAACATGGCGGTGGTATGTTTTCCACCAGCTCTAGGAGCTATCGTGGGTCTCTATGCTTTTATCCAAGCAGCGTGCAGCTCATAAACCTCTTTTTTTGTTTTGTACTAGCAAAGGCTAAATCCACTACACAGCTTAATGTGCCACTTGCAGAGGTCTCATTCCCGCCATACGGCAGGTCGTGCTAGGAACCCACCAGTAGCTCAAACCGGCAGCTGCCGCTCATTTGAGAGAGACAATTAGGAACCTGTTTTTTAGCTCCGTTTTAGAATCTTTTCTCAAGTTTTAGGTGGAAACTCTTGCCAACACATTGGGCGCCATTTGTAGCTAGAGTTTTTCTGCCTGGCCCACAGTCAGGACAAATCTCTCTCACTTTCGCTATTGGCAAATGTTTCCAGATCCCCACATTCAGTGGCCACAAGTGTCACCGCCCAGTGTTTGAGAAGCTGGCCTCTACCCGAGCCTTCATCATATGTGTGCTCTCTCATGATGTAAACTTCACTTTTTTAGAAGTTAGAGCAACTTCATGTTTCTTTATTGAAGATGAATTTTCTCTTCAGAATTGGGTTTTAAGATGAAATGGAAACATTCACAGAATTAAGACATCCAGTGGACATATACCACAAGCCACAGCCATGTACAGGAAGGGCTCAGGACTTCCTGCCTCACTCCCCAGGGGCAGCAGATACATTAATAGAGAGTCATAAGAGTGCCATCTCTATGTGCATCCTCATTTGGGATGTTTTACAGATCAGGAAGCATGCACAAGGATGCCCCTGAGGGTTAAAAAACTGTAGACATCCCCCTGTCTACACAGAGGTCTTGCTTCTCACAGAGGACAGCACCGATCTGGCCTCTCATCATCGTCCAGATTTCTGGTAGGAAGCCACAAAAGCCAGCACCTTTTTTGTAATTTTAATGTCACATATGTACGGTCAAATCTTCCTGTCGATAGTCACCATCAATGACCTTAAATGCAGTAAATTCATTCACGTATGAGTCTAAGAATTCATCAGAAAACCCAAATAATACTAAATAAATAAAGTAAAATAAAAACAAGGTGTTGAAAACATTCCTGCATGGACCTTCCAGAGTTCAAACTGTTCTCTTTGTCACACACTGCCTATCATAGACTGCTTCTCACAGGAGGTAGATGCGTACCTGATTTAAACTAAAATGATGGTTAATATTAGCTGTCATTGCCTCTCTGGATGTCTCCCTATAGTTACACTTAGTGGCTCCCCCACTCCTATGCTAATAAGAGTTCACACCTCTATTAGTTCACACCACTTCCCACTTGCCGATAGACAGTAGAAGCATCTGACACGAGTGCCTCACAACAGGATGAATATGTCCTAGCGCACATCTCATCAGCCTGATGATCTCCTGAGGAGAAATATTTATCTCAAAGAAGTGAAAGACTGTAAAGTTCACATGGAAGATAAGTGATAGCAAGCTCATCCCTTAGGTCCCCTGGTGACACATTCTGGGAGCTCTCTCCAACACCAAGCTAAAGATAGCCCTGCTTGCTGTTAAGACTCGCCCTGTTGAAGAACTTCAGGAAGACCTTTCCCCCATTTCGGAAGGGATGAGTGAGACAGTAAAGATTCTTGCCTTTAATGTGAGAAACTTTTTAACCATTTTATTTTATATTTTATGTGTATGAATGTTTGCCTGCATGTTAGTGTTCATGTGCCTGTTGCCCATGTAGGCCAGATGACAGTATTGAATTCCCTGGAACTGGAATTATAGATGGTTATGAGCTACCATGTGGATGCTGGGAATCAAACCCAGGTCCTCTATAAGACCAGTCAGTGCTCTGAATCCCTGAGCCGTCTCTCCACCTCCCTCACCCTAAAGGTGAACAGATTTTCATAGCTAGGTATAGTGGGTTTTACACATATGTACTAATTCAAGATTTTATGAATATATGTAATTAGCTTTAAATAAAATGTATCTATTGACAATTCAGAAGATTTAGAATAAAGTTCCTTCATTTCAGCAGCTCAGTTCAAAAGCAGTCCAGTGTGTCTTAAATTAGTTTCCTAAAAGCAGCACCATTTTGAGGATTATTGATTGGGTTTTGTTGACAAACTTTTAAAAACCAAATGACTGAAGTTTTTCTCTAGAAATAATTTTCCTGAGCATGTAAGTGCCTATATGAGTATTAGAAAAGTGTTTACTTAACATTTGTGTTTATTTGAAGGGTGATGGTGTAATGAACAGGGCACAAGCATAATATTACTCCGCGTACTACTGATGGTATCTCTGCTCTGGATGAGTGTGTGAGAGAAAGCACTGTGGTGCTTTTCAGCAAGGATAATTAATGTAGCTAAAATAGCATACAGCTACTCTAGTGAGGAAAGAAAAAGTCATCCTGACACATTACACATTTATGCTGCATTTCAAAGGCCCCAAATGTTCCACTATACCTTGACCTAATTATTCTTTCAGCAGGATAATAATAGTGAAGGGGGGTTTTCACTGTCATTGGGAAGAGAAATCAAGTTCAATGACTTTCTTTTTTTTTCTATAGGAAGCTGATCACCAACTATTGGGGTTCTTTATTGTTTGCCTTTAGGATCCTGGCAAGACTGTTACATGTATACATACATACATACATACGTACATATATACATACATACACACAAACATACATACATACATCATACTTCACCAACCAAGGAGCTGGAAGCTGAGATGGGTGCAAACAGTATGGGTTCTAGAGAGCCTTGAGTTGAGACTCTGGAGAGCTCCTGATTATGACACTGGAGTTCTAGGACTGACTGGTCATGACACTGAATGTCTGCTCTTTGATCAGTCTGAGATAGGCACCATTCACAATTTTCTTTTTCCAATGCATACGAACGTGCTCTTAAATATGCTTGCCATAATTGGGAACACGCTAAATATATCACACTGTATACTGCTCATTATGTTGAGCAGAAATGGATTTTTCTTTGAGCCATGAAAAGCTAGCAGTTTTTAGTCACTTTGTACCTTAAAATCTAGGTTCATTCTCCATAGAAGCCTAAGATGTTGGGAAGCCTGTCTTTATAATTGTGGTTGTGGTTATTTTAAACCCTTAATGTAGTAATTTATGTTGAGAAGAACTATAGAATCAATTTTTAGTTCTGGTAACTTGTTTCTTTTTCCTTCTCAACCCTTAATTGCTCTCTCTGGGAAATAGCTATTTGCCAAAAATAAAAATATTCATTCAGATTCTTGAGACGTAGTTCTTAAACGGGGGAAGATTCATCACACAACTTTCTTTAAGCTCCTTAGAGAAGAAATCCTGTGGGCTTTGGGAGAGTCTGAGAAATAATTTGTTCTTTCTTGAATCCGAGATAGAATTCAGGATACCATGAACCCAAAGGCTTTGTGATTTTTTCCAGAGGGGTCAGGGTACAACTATATTTTATTAACAGTCAGAAGTTTTGAACCTAACTCAGTCATTTAATTCATAATAGAGTTATATAACTAATATTCTTACTATATCTAAAAAGCACAGTGTTGATTAAAAATAAAACATTTGAAGAAGCCTTGCAATCAGTCATGCAAATAATAATACTTTTGTAAATGTTAAAAATATAGTAGACTCTATGGTGTATTATTTGGAATATGTGCTTGTATAGTAAAAGGCTGACTTGAACTTCAAAATAAAGATTATTTCTGGCTGAGAAGCAGAAGACATTCTCCTCATCCATGCAATGTTTTATTTCCTATTAGGAGATAAAATATGCAAAGTAGATATGTCAAAATGAAACATTTGCTAAATATGTTGTAGCTCTGTATAATGTATTATGAATATTATGTGATTTTAAAAATATGTCTAGGGAAGGAAGCCAATACAGAGGATGAAGAAGGGCGGGGGAATACACAACACTAAGGATTTTTGAAAAACCCATAAGGAAACATATAATTTTATGCTTATTTAAAACATATACATATATTTTGAGTGAAGTTAAGCTACATGGGGTGAAAATACTCTCTCTAAGAGCTGTAAGCTATCTAACAAAAGCTCCAGTACAAGGCATGAAAACCTCCCTCTGAGTTGTTGATTAGGGGACCCAAGAAGACTCCCAACATAATAAAAGCTATTGCCATTGCCCTTGGTGTCTCCTAGAAGTTTAAGGTAAGACTCTGTTTCTAAAGTCACCACATACTTCAGATAGGACTCAAGCTAGATCTGATATGGAGGGCGTCTTCCTTAGGACAAATTCTCATAATACATATTAGGACATATGCAAGTTGCCAAGGGATAAAAGCAATTAATAGTTCTACACAACTGTAATGGTTATAAACCAACTTGAAAAATATCCCCAAGGTCACAATAGTGGCATTTATATTTGGGGGCAACCAACAGCTTTCTCATTAGACTTAAGGCCCACTCAGTAGAAGGAAATCCATGCCTGATATTGTAAACCTAGCCAACAACCATGCCTGGTTAGGTCATGCTCCTATAGGAGAACCTACTACTGTCACTTTCCTGAACTAGTATAATTTCTAAATATTTATGCTTAGGCCCACAGATAAATGTAGTTCTCACCCCTCATCAAAGAAGCTTTTTTTTTTCTTTAAGCAGAAGAAGACCATTACAACATTCCACAACTTGTCAAAATACAGACCACAAATGACCATGGGTTGCCAAGGCCAAACTAGTACATCTATATCACAACCCCTACACCTAAGGCTCAGAGAACATCGCAGAAGAAGGAGTCAGAAAGATTATAATAGCCAGAAGATCAGGATATCTGCTGTGAGATCGTGTCTTCTGTATGTGACAGGAGAAATTGGTCATATAAGTCCACCTATGAAAGCTCAACAATAAGTATGCCCAAACCAGACCTGCAAAATCACAAGATCAGCTGACCATGCCAACGTGGGTGATGGAATCTCACAAGGCCCTTCCTCTAATGGCTACTAAGAGAGGGATAATCAGCCTTTAGGGAAGAGGGCTTTAAAGGTTATCTAATCCGAAATCGTCAGCCCTATACAGGTACACACACACACACACACACACACACACACACACACACACACACACACTTCATTCATCACAATGTCAGCTTGAGCTCCTAGCCAATAGTACATTAGAAAACAAATAGCACCAGAGCAGCAAATTGTCTGTGTGAAAGAATAAATGATGCCTAGGGTCTGTAGTCCCTTGATCAAAGTGAGGAAAAATGGGTATTTTTATTTTATTTATAAGCTGTCAGCAATCATTCTCCTATTTTTATTCTTTAAATGATCATTTTCATCCTAGTCTCTCAGGGGTAATTTAAATAAGAACTACCCAAAACTATGATTAAGGAAGAAATAGTTAGACCTCACACATAATGCCTTGGAATGTTTTTTATATAATGTCACTGATAGTTTTATGCCTGTGCAGGCTTATTGCAAGTCCATTTAAGTAATCCCATATTGTAGGAGAAAATACATGCAAACATAGGCACACACATGAATTTATACCATTTGTTTTGGCTATGTAAGCTGAAGAAAGAACACTTTGAATTTTGAAGCCTCATAAATTTAAGATACATTTTGGATGATAAAGACAACAATGGGGAATTTTATTTTAAGAAAAGAAGTAGCATGAGTAGAAAAGAAATAACTCATAAGTCAGGAGGTTGAGCGTGGAGATTGTACTGGAATGAAGTTTGACTTTAAGAGCTAATACCATTTAAATTTCATATAAAATACTGGAGTTAAATGATGGCAACTTTCTACTTACCAGTGATATTTCTGAAAAATCTACAAATCCCTAAATGAAGGCATATGCAATTCTATTACTGACTATGTTATCATCTACTGACTGTTAAATTTCGTAGTAGATCCTGAAATGTTATTTCCTTTAAAAATTGCCACCTTAAGCTATTATTTTCATTTCTGTTGCTTGAGTTCTGTAGAAGATAATTTTTAGAAATAGAAGTCCTCCTGTACAGAGTCTGTTTTATCCTGTCTATCCCCTATAACCTATTGTCTGTGTGGGTGGTCTGCTGTTCAAAGGAAGAAACTTTCCGTTCTTTAAGTAAGCCAGAATAGATTTTGTATAGTGTGTTTAATTGTTAGGAAAACAACACACACTAAGTTATTTTTGTGGTTCCTCCACTTTCTCTTTATCTAAATATAAACTCAGAATTTGAGAATAGGATTTCTAGTTTGTTAAGTAGCATACTGGGCCTGCTTTTAAAAATTAACAAACATCGTCTATAGTAATTAAAATTTTTTTAGAAGTTTTGATATTTAAATTTTTAGTGGTTATATAAAAATATACATATTTATGAGTTACTATGTAATGTTTCAGTAATTCACATGTGTGTTTTTTAATGTTTTTATTTTTTGAGAATTTCATATAATATATTTAATCATATTAATTCCTCTTCCCCAACTTCTCTCATATTCTCCATCTCCCTACCTACCTGCCTTCATGCTCTTTCTCTCTCTTTAAAATGAAAACAAAACAAGACCAAAAAAAGGAAACACTCACACTATCAAATATGGAGTCAAATTTGTGTAATTTTACACCAAATATTCCAAAGAAAAGTGATGCATTTATTATTTTCATTAGATCTTTAACAACAACAAACCAAACAGAAATTAACATAACAAACATGAATATAGAACCAGATAGACATAGGTTGGGGCTATGAGAAAACATGCGCAAAGGATAAATTGTGTGTGTGTGTGTGTGTGTGTGTGTGTGTGTGTGTGTATGCATTTATACTTAGCACATTTGGAAATATGGACAATACCTCTTTGAACCTTGTACATGAATCATGTTGAAAATTCAACATCAACTTCTTGTCATCCCTGTGTGGCCTCAGTGACATGCCCTGGTTTCTTACTGATTTATCACTTGATTTCTGGAGAAGCAAATTCTAGGAGTTGGTTAGGAAAGACAGGTTGGTTTAGGAAGCACAGTTCCTTATGTGTGGTCAGATCCTCTTGGTGACTGCTCTCATTTCCCACCCTCAGGTTTCCAGGCCCACTTTAAAAAAAAAAAAAAAAAAAAAAAAAAAGCAGTATTCAGGGAGGTGTGAATGGTTGTGGGAGAGTGAGAGACTTTTGGAACACTCAGTCCTAATGGGATATCTTCATCAAGCCCCTCCTGTCAGGGCTCAGGGAGCTACGTGGAAGAGGAGGGGAAAAGATTGTAAGAACCAATAGGATGGAAGGTGCCAAGGAAACAGTGTCATCCAGACACAACAGGACTGATGCATATATGAACTCACAGATGTTCAAGCCAGATGTGGTTCAGGGCTGAGAGGGGGAAGCAGACACAATCTTCATCCCTAACCAAGAAGCTAGCTCCAATTGACAACCACTTGCAAAGGAAAAGTCAATTTTTCTCCAACACAGTCTTACTGGGTATATAAACCACACTCAAGGAAAGGCCCCATGCCTACAAGTAGATGACCAATAACAAAATTAATTCAATGGTAATCTTGGGGATTTTTTCCTCATATTGCTTTGTCTGCACATTTTATAATTTGTTACTCTTTTAATTGTATACTATAATATCCTAAAAAGGGAAAGCTTGAATTGAGTTTTCAAAACAGGACCTAGCCTAAGAGAACAGAAAGACAGCTAACCAGAAATTTTAGTTTAAAAAAATGGTGAACAATATATAGCTTAGTGATTTGGTGTGTCATAGCATACAATCAAGGCAGGAAGAGAAAAGCAGGTTCCGGAATATCAAAAATATTCTATTATAGTGTCAGGGAGGTAATTTAGTAGGGTGGTAATTTAGTGGGTAAGAATGCATATGAAGACCTTGGTTTGAATTGTTAGAACCCATATAAAAGTCCAGGTGTGGTTTCACATACATCTGTAACTCTAGTGCTGTGGGGAGCAGAAAAAGCAGGATGGTTGTAGATTGTTAGCTACTACTTAGTTCCAAATTCAATGAGAGACCCTGCCTCCCAGGTGCAAGGTAGAGAGCATACCCACCATCTCTCTTTGGTCTCTACACACACTGATACAGGTCTGTGTGTGTACACTACACACACATACTACACATACAGAAATTTAATTAATTAAATAAACCAAATAAAATTTTCTATACAGATAAAGAGATGTAATTTGAATGGCAGATAGTAGACACCATCGAAAGAGTTTAAACACGAAAAGAAAAGGACAAATTCGTACTTAGATGGACCCCTCTGGTTACACAGCAGATGATGGATTGGGAACAGCCAAGCTGGAGTCAAGAGACCAGTTATGTAGTCATTAACAGATCCAGAAGAAAATGGATGAGTCTGACCTTAGCTGGAGGCTGTGAGGATAAAGGGATAATGTCAGGAGTGAGCAAGCAGGAACACAGATCCAGGCTCCCTTCAAGAGATTGATTGGAGAAAATGGAGAATTGACAAGAAGAGTCCCTGTGGCTCAGAAGGATGGCTAGGTATAGAAGTATTTTTCACCGAGAGAAAAAACATAGAAGAAAAGGCATGGTGTGTAGGAAAAAGACAATGGATGTCTTTTGGACAGAATGGTGCCTGGGGATTTAGAGATTCAGTTGTTCTTCCTCTTTATCTTAAAACAGATGTGCCTGTTCAGAAGAGTTAATGCAGGCCTCTTGTATTGTGTTTCTGTTGTCGTGGCTCCTTTACTGCCAATAAGGATAGGTAGGACACATTTTATAGACATAAGTGGATACATCCCTGCTTCTTTCTTCTATAATAAACTAAATTGAAATCTTGCAGACTCATACTTCACAACAAAAGTTTTAAATGAAGTTATATGAGAACTTTCAGGAAACATTTGAAATAACTGGTCAGTCCTTTATTTAATAGATGAAGATTTTAAGCCCAACTAATTTGAATAACTTGCTCAAGATTGTGGAGTAAATCGATGATTGGCCTTGGATTAAACTCCAGATATCTGACTCCTTCCTGGCTTAAGATGTTTTTCACAAATCATCTCCCTTTGAAAATGTATAAAGGGAAAAATTAAGCAGACACTAATGTCTTAAAGATTTCTTGACTATGGTATTTTCATGGCGTAAGAAACAGGGTGTAAAAGAGAGGTTCTATGCCAGTAAAATGTGTTTGAGCACAGGTCATATCTCTTTTGTTTATACAAAGGGGGAATGATTTCCTAGGTATTAGTCCAATTCTTGGATAATGCATATGACTTTGACAACTGCAAAAGTCACAAAAATATGCATTCAAATATCTATTACCAAAATATTCTTTCGAGAGCATCTGTCCATCAGGATTTTGTGGCATTCCCTTGAAGTCTTCTCCTAATGCTTCAGCACAATACTGCTAATACTCCTTTGTGGGTGATATAACAAATATCCACTCACATTTTAGTATCAGTAACCAGGAATATATTCTCTTTAGGCAGATGTAAGTATGTTTAGCTGAGGAAGTGTAGATGCTCAGAAGTAGGCTCCCACAGTGACCTTCTACACATTTGTTTCCTACTGGGCTGGACCCTGTCTTTGTGCAGTCAGGCACAGGCTTACTTTACAGTACACACTTATCACACACATGCTTGAACTACGCTGAACTTACATGGGATCAACTAAGCTGGAAAAATTATAGAGCTCAGTTCCTAGTTTTACCACTTGTGGAGTGATGCATAAGAGAATCAATGGATGGGTTCTGGGGGCTCAATGACTGTGGAGTAGATAGAAAGCCCTAATGCCAGGAAGAAAAGGTTGTGTAGAGAACATGAACACTAGCATTCTGAAATGTGGTGTCCGAACCAGGAACCAGCAGAAATAAAGCAAACCAAGGAGCCAGGGTTTAATAAGACATGTGAGGTAAGCCAACAATGTGGCTGCCGATATTGGCTCAACCTTCAAATGTAGGCCTGACTTTCCCACATAATCAATTGTCTGCAACCTGGTATCTGACATTAATTACCCATGCCACTTTGTTTTCTGTAACTTCTCTCACTGTGTCTATGAAGTGAAGTTCACAGAGCTCATCATAATGTCGAGGTTCTGTGGTGTGTGTTCCCCAAAATATTGTGTACCCTAATAAATTTATCTGGGGTCAGAGAACAGACAGCCACTAGATACAGAGGCTAGAAAAATGGTGGCACTCACGCCTTTAATCCTAGCATTCCAGAGGGAGAAATCCATCTGGGATCTCTGTGAGTTCAAGGCCACATTGGAAAGAGCCAGGCATGGTGACACACGCCTTTAATCCCAGGGAGTGAGTCTTTAATCTCAGGGAGTGATGTTAGAGGGCAGAAAGATATATAAGGTGTGAGGACCAGGAACTAGAAGCATTTTGGCCTGGTTAAGCATTTGGCTGGTTATGCATTCAGGCTTTTGTGCAGCAATTCAGCTGAGACCCATTCTGGATGAGGACTCAGAGGCTTCCAGTTTGAGGAAACAAGACCACCTGAGGATCCGGTGAGGTGAGGTTAGCTGTGGCTTGTTCTGTCTCTCTGACCATCCAACATTTCACCCCAATAACTGGCCCCAGGTTTGATTTTATTAATAAGAACTTTTAAAATTCGTGCTACAAGGTTCTCTTATCCTAAGGGCCTCAGAGACTAACATGATTGGTGTCCAAGTACAGGACAAGAAAGAAACTGAGAGCAGAGAACTTGTTTCAAATTTTAGCTAAACATTATCTATTGTCTAAGAAGATGATTATTCTTTACTTAGTAAAAAAAAGTTGTGTAATCAGAGATCTAATAGTAGAAATTCTTGCAAATAATGTAGTTGCCTTTAGCCATTTCTTTTTATAAGGCCATAAACCTAGATACAGCTGAATTTTCAATATTCCCATTGCTTTATGAAATGATGGTATTAGATAAAACCATCAACATTTAAGACATTTTTTGAATTACTTTACCTTTTTATTGTTTTCTCATATTTACTTATCTATTTTGTTTCATGGTTACTTGGCCATAGCTGAGTAATACCATATGCACCCTGATTCAATGAGAGTCTACTTAATCTATAACATATTTTAAGCCAACACGCCTTTGTCAGATTTTATAGAGTTTAAAACATTGTTTTCTTATGAATTACATGGAGGAGTTATATTCTTTGTTCATGTCACTTGAAGAGCCACTTCAGGGCTAGACGTGCTAGAGAACGCAATCCATGAATAAGGGATGTCATACTCTCACTGAGTACCTTCTCGTGAACATGAATCATCAAGGATTGTGAGTCCAGTAAGGACTCAAAGTCTTCAAGGCTGTCACAAAGGAGAACAACCAGCCTCTTTTTCTCTACTAGACACTGGGTATAAACAAACAATTTATGAAGAAGCTAAAAATTGCTGATAATCCTGGCTTTTTTTTTTAAAAAAGGATGATTTTTCTTTTAAAATACTCTTAACTTTCTTATGGCTGACTACATATGTGCTTTTGCACCAACTGTAGTATTTCTTAGAATATAATGGTCTTCAATCTGTGCACTACTGAAATTACAAATGTGAAAATTGTCTTTGACAAGTTTCACCCCAGTATTTCTATGCCTTCCACTTCACATATTCCTTGCATGAATACCACATGCTACATAATTTGTCAGTGATGGTGGTGTCAGTGTGTTGGTGGTTAAGGGGTGATTTTCCTCATTTACAGGGTAAAATATGCTGATTACTCTGGCCCTCTTTCAAAACAATAGAATTGCTCAGCCATAAACATTTGTGTGATCCTAAGCAATTTTCTGTACCTCCCTCAGTCCCGTTAGTGAAATGAGAAAATAAGGTAACTTGGGTTAAGAGTTATTTCATTCGTTATTCTAGATCTTAAACCCCCTTCCTAGCCTGTTGGCCCATTCTTTAGAAAATTCTAGATTCCAGACAGTGACGTGGTAATAAACTAAATAACTTTATCATTCAAGTGTCTCTACATAACTCATCAGCTCTTGTGGTCAGCAACTTTTCAGTTTAAAATCACACCTCAGATGTTTTTTTAAATATTAAACCTTGCTGTAGCCATCATTTTCTGTGAATATATATTTTCAGGGCCCATAGAGAATAAATGAAGACAATCAAATTTGTTACAAATCGTTCCTGGACGTAGCTGATCGGGAGCATCAAGATGGATTTAACGGTTCTGTACCTGGAGGAATGTTCAGAGATAAGATGAAAGGCTTCATATCCATCACACGTTGTATATTTGACTCAGCCTTCCCCTCAGCCTTTAAATCAATGGCATCTGGTTCTTGCTACTTAAGAGTGCCCTTACTTCGTGCACTAAAAGACAGTTAGTGCTAGACATATCAACCCTGTTTGATTAAAAAAAAACAATTAACTAGAGTTATATGCATCACAGCAGCTTAAATGAGGATTTCTGTATGGGTGGGAGACCTACTTTATTTCTACGGCAGAGACGGCTGAACTGGGAGGCTCTCTGTGGTTGGAATGGATACTGACATGAAGCAGCCATTCTGATTTGATGATCTAAAGCTCTGACTTGAAGAGGAAACTCAGGGTGAAGAGTGGTCAATGTTTGACTTGTCAGTAGGATCACAAAATAGCTGAAACTTGATGTAGCCCTAGTGTGTCCTCCTCCACGATGCCTGGAGTCCATCATTGTTTTCATGTCCATAACAACACAAACACTGGGAACCATTTTCTATGAGACAGTTGTATAAAAAAAAACTAATATTTTATAATTATCAAGCGGATAATGTAATGAAGCAAAATTTACTTAGGTAGTTAAATTATCATTTGAATTTCTTTTTTTGTTTTTTTGTTTTTTCGAGACAGGGTTTCTCTGTGTAGCTTTGCGCCTTTCCTGGGACTCACTTGGTAGTCCAGGCTGGCCTCGAACTCACAGAGATCCACCTGGCTCTGCCTCCCGAGTGCTGGGATTAAAGGCATGTGCCACCACCGCCTGGCTCATTTGAATTTCTTTTAGGTCTTTTTTTTTCAGAGCTGAGGACCGAACCCAGGGCCTTGCGCTTGCTAGGCAAGCGTTCTACCACTAAGCTAAATCCCCAAGCCCCTCACTTGAATTTCTTAAAACCATGAAATCTAACATACTAGTATAAGTTTGGTTGCCAAAGTCAGGAATTCTTTTTCTCTCCCTATTTTGTGAACAATGTATGGTTGGAATAGCACGTAAATCCCAGCTTCACTTTTTTAAATTGAGAAAGTCTTTTTCCTATTTGTCAACCAGGTGAATTAAATGCCATGCTAGTGATGCAGATAATCTGCATTCTGGCACTGGTTCCTCCTTTAATGACTAACCTTTCATGAACAGTCTTCATACAGGTGGTTCTTCTATTGTATCACAAGTTCTCATTGGTCTTACTAATAAAAAACTGGAGCCAGATACACTCTACACACACTTTTTTTTTTAATTCATTTTACATACTAATCACAGATTCCCCTCTTTTTCCTCTTCCCGTCCTGCCCACCCCCCAAACCCCCACTTCCTCCTCCAACAAAGTAAGGCCTCCCATGGGGAGTCAGCAGAGCCTGGTACATTCAGTTGATGCACAATGTTTTAAGAAGCACTTTTCCTTTAGCTGAATCAGAATTACATAGGAGAGCTTTTCAAGACATTTACTGTCTTCATAATTACCTTAGGAAGTTTCTAGAATTTTGTACCTCATCTGCATTTTGAAACCCTCCTCCCATAGTTTTAACAAACAATCAGGGATCTTGAGTTACAAGTAAAATACACATGGTCCCCAGATAGTCCTAGCTGGATAGATTAATGGTTAAGAATGTAAACCCAAAATCTAAAAAAGTACATCAGCATGTGGAGTTTGAATGGTCGAGTTATTGCTTGATCATAAGCAAGTTACTTTGGGGTTCTTAAGCCTCCACAGTCCCACCTTTAAAGCAGCACAGCACAGGAAATCTCTGTGAGTTTAACACTGTAAGATTTTATCCCATAAAGAGAACCAGCTTAGTCCAATGTTTGCTGTGCAAGAGGCAGTTGATCAATGTTAGCTATACATGGTTGTTGTCTTCACAATGGAATCTCACATGCCATTTTATAGAATATCCATAAAAGCCTCAAATTTCCTGGACAACAAAGGATCATACTACTAATGTTTGTCTGTCAGAGGCTTCTCATGCTGCACATCTATCATATGTAGTGGGCCAATAATCTTTTGATTATGCTGAAACATAAATCAATGTGATTGAAGGAAAAAAAATACCTTGGCTGCTCAGGGGAAATTATTGGATCATGCAACTTACAAGTGAATGTCCAAAGGTCAATCTGATTAAAAGCATGCCTGGATCCAGGGGCTTGTGACATTTCATCTATCTGTATCACCTGGCTCCCCCAGCTTTCTATCTGACTTTTTTTCCTAGATTGTTTTTCTTAGGCTGGCTTTGTTTTTGTGGTGGCAAAATTGAACAACTACAGTACCAGGCATCTACGTTGCCAGTATAAGAATCTCAGAGTCAAATGAAGTTCTCTTGTAAAGAATTCTGAAACAGAGGCTTTCAATGATGTGGCTTACTATACCTTTCCGTTTGGGAACAACTCTCATGGCAAACTAAAGGCAGAACACTGTAGATTTCCAGGTTCAAACATGAACATACTCTAGAAACTGTGGTGGACTAACTCTACCCAAAGAACTTATTCTTGAAAGAGGCAAAGATAATTTCACAAAAGACAGGGAAGTGTTATCATTAGGAATATGCATCCCAAAATGAGAGACTTTCACTGCTCTGGCCTGGCCTCTGGTCCTCTACCATTTTTTTTTTGGCTGTGAAATGGGGTAATTTAATGAGAATAACTCCAGGATTTGGCTGAGGCCAGATATTTTGCTGAAGTAACTTTCAGATATTTTATGATGTATTTTGCATTTGTAGTGAAAGAAGGTTGTCATATATATTGATAAAATATCAGAATTCATCAACCATAATATAAGTTTGGTTTTAGTTTTGCTCATCTGGACTAGAGTCAAGTTAGATAAGTAGAAATAAGCAATGGCTGGTGTGAGAAAGGCAACTGCCAACATTTCGGAGGGGATTTTACCCTTAGACTCTATTTATTGCGTGATAATGATGCTATGGAACTTACAATATGGATGCATTAGAGTTCACTGAATCAATAAAAGCCATGTAGCTGTTAATGATTTCAAACTCAGCTTGCTAAGCATGACTTGGCAGAGCTACCAAGCAGTTGAAAGTGTTTGTATGAGAGTTAAGGACTTCAGTGCTCAAGTCCAAGTCTGACTGTTTGTGTGGTGTGTGGCCTTGGACCTGATGTCTCTGGGATGTAGTTTCCTCATATGAGAAATTGGGTAATAAAATACAGTCACCACACAGCAGTCATGGAGAGTTAAGATCACTGACAGGGAGGTGCTGGCTTCTCGTACATTCTTTAAGCAATGCCTATGCTGTTTCATTCTCCCAGGTGCCTAACAAGCTCCCCACCCCCACCCCATAGTCAGTCACTTAATAATTTTTGTTGGCCCCCATGGTACCATCTATTTTATGGTCATTGTGTTCTCTGAGATGGTATCATAAAGGAATAAATGTTACCCAGGCAAGAAGGGCAAATGGTGTTTTATGAACTGCAGTTTCATTACCTTCTCTTTGAGCTTTCAAAGGAGTGTGGAGAATGGTGAAGGCCAGCTCTCAGGCTCTGCAGCTCATATCATACATCACTCCTGATGTTTCAGTATTTTCTGAATGTTTTCTTTCATGGGTACCAGCCCTCCTCTTACCCCTGTCTCATGCTCGCAATACAACCTGCTTTTTATCATTAGGAAATCGAAACAGGATGCTGAATTCTTCTGAGGTGAGTAGCCAGCATGGTATAATCAAAAGACCAAAGCAGTAAGATTTACCTTTAAATTATTTGCTAAATCACCTGCATTCTTGCTAGGTAACCGTAGGCTTTATTACTGGCTCTTTCCGGTTCTGTTTCCTTGGCTATAAAATAAAAAAGAACTCAAGCAACTGCCCCCTTCACATCCTTGCTGTGAGGGTTAAATGAGATCATGTCCATAACAAGAGAGTGGGATCCCAGTGAAAATTCTCCTCGTGATTTGTGATTCTCAGGCATATGTGTCTGTATAGCAAGAGTTTGTTAGCAGTTGGATTGGTGTGTGCTCGGCTTCCATTCCCAACTCTCCGACACGCAGAGGATCTCTGCCAGATGGCCGCTCTGCCAGCTGTGTCTTGTTTTGTCATTGTAAATACTGCATGCCCCAAACAGGGAGGCTTTGCTTATAATCCAGCATGCCTTCTCCTTTATCTCTTGCAGCTTGAGAATTACATTGTGGAAAATATGAAGTCGGAGATGGCCCAGATACAACAGAATGCGGTTCAAAACCACACGGCCACCATGCTTGAGATAGGAACCAGCCTCCTGTCTCAGACTGCAGAGCAGACCCGAAAACTGACAGATGTTGAGACCCAGGTATGTCCCCAGGGCCAGAGTCACATACTTAACCAGAAGATTATTTTGAAGTTATTCTTTTATTTACTCCATAAACACAGAGCATATTTCAGTGTGAGGCTTGGGGAAACATACTTTTTTTTGTTTATTGGTAATAACAACAATGAGTGCTTGACAAGATATGCATGCTTTTTTTTGCATTAATGAGGGTGAGTATATTTAGCTTTGTATGTGTTTGCAAAAACAGAGCAGCTACGAAAACCTAATCAGCACTAAGTTTAAACAAACACTGCAGCTACCAACTGTGATATGACTTGTGTCAAACAAAATAGCCCTGTGGGTCTAACTGGTGCCTTTGAAGAGCGTTTTCAACCTGCCTTGCTTTATCTCGGGGGAGGGGGTTAATGCTCTCCTGACAGTGGCATCTGCAGTGGTCTTGTGCATTCAATGGATTGAAAGGAAAATCTCATGGACGCTGAGCAGGAATAAACACGAGTCTGCGTAGACCTGCATATTTGAGTAGAAACCAGTAAAGTGTAAGGATGCTTTGTAATTATCATTGTCATAAATATACTAGTAAATGTCACATTGAAGCACTATTAGATGATCTCTTAGTGCTGTGGGTGTAGCGACTTTTATTCCATTGTAATAGCATTCTGAACTTGATGGGGGTGACCCTGTTCCAGTGCAGCTGATTTCTTTCAAGGCTAGAAAATTCTGCACGTAAATATGCCAATGCAAAAATGGCGAACTATTTCTACTTTATTTAATCTGTGTCAGTGACTTTGCAGATTATATGTTTATATTTAAAGAAAAACAATGAAGATAATGTATATGGATAAAGTATATTATCTAAAATATAGGTTGCCTTAATACAAAACACATTTATGGAGCCACTTAAAGCCTGTAGGTAAGGAAGTTACACTGATCTCTTTCACTAACATAATTATAGAATTCAGGACTCCAACTCTGAAGTCCTCATATCTATTCCATTGATTAATGATATTAATTATCAACTAATGGAATCGGAACTTAAATGTTTATCACATTGGATGAATAAATCATACAAATTTTGGAAAATACTCCCCCGCCCTGGATCATGATCAGACCCACATGGAGTAGAAAGAATGGGAACTACATCTCATAACTAAATAATACAAGACTTAATGACTCATTTATATCACATAAAGCAAGCAAGCTGATCTATACAATATCTGTTTCATGTATTACATATAATAAGATTGTATTTTTCTCTTTATTTAAGTCAGAAAGCTTACCACCTGTTACAAACATTTTTGTAAGTTCAAATCCTGAAACACTGGCAGGAGAAGGTGCTTTTTGCCAAGCCTAAGGACCTGAGTTCTATTCTCAGAACTCATATGGTAGAAGGAAAGGACTCTAGAATGCTCATGCCTATACATATACGCGCGCGCGCGCGCGCACACACACACACACACACACACACACACACATACATGCATGTGTACACACAGGACCTTTGTTTTTATGTCCTCTAAACTTCCTCTGGGGTTGTTTTTGTTCTCCTCTCATTTAGGAAGTGCTGGAGGAAAATGATACCTTCATTAATATTTTAATCTCCAAACTGTAAAGATTGATGCTATGCAAGTTTTTAAAAGTAAAATTTGTTCTGCAATCTAAAGGCTGGGAGATACGTACTCTTTGAAAGAAAAGTCAAGAATAAAGACAAAGTAAAATTTCCTGTGTGGAATAGTAAAAACTCATCATAAAGACCAATTAAAGCTTATTAGATAAAGCAAGAACATTGTTCAGATAGATAAAATAAAAAAAAAATTGCAAACCCTTCAGAATTATCAACAAGAGGCAACTAGACAGGCAGTGTTCTACTTTACAAATTGAAACCTTTATAGTCTTGTTATCATCCTTTGAACATATTATGGTCATTGATGCTTATGCTCCAAGCCTTTTTTTAAAGCAAGTGTGTATCCACATGGTGTGTATTTGAACTATTGACACAGGACATGTCTGCATCAACATAACCACTTAAGTGTACCCAAGTCTTGATGCAGGGTCAAGTTTACACAATGAGTACTGAAACCTCAGTGCATTTATATGTGATTCATTTCTAAAAACTTACAAGGTGGAGGAACCTTCTGCTCTATCCAGGTTTGATTTTGTATTTTGCTCTGACATTCACCTAACTTGACTAAACACTTTTATATTTTGCTTTTCCTAAAACTGACTTCAGGCTGTTCAGCAGTTGAGGATCATGTAGCAATGGATTAGCCCCATTTGTGTGCCCCAGCTCTCACATGATGGATGATGTTATAAAGATAAGCAACTTATTGCTTACTAGTCCTCTGTTGACCTTCTAGACTTGCACTTTCACAGGAGGTGGCAGGACTACGGTTTTGCTGCAGGGCATAGAGGACCCCCACTTTTAATGACCATTATAATCAGAACAAGTGTGGCATGGTGAGCACACCTAAAAACGCTGAGAAATCCAAACCTGAGGAAGCCTCTTCTTCCTCCACAGCTCAGCAGAACACCACTTGCTCTTATCAGTCTTGCCCAGCAGCTCCTCTCCTTCAAGTTCCTCTTTTGTATAAAGGAGTTAGGATCAGGGGTTATTCATGTCCTTCTTCTGTTGCATAATCTCCTTCTCACTTTTCCCTCAGGCAAATTTGGTGTATAGGGAATTATCGGATCAACAAACCGAATTAAATCTATTTTTAGTCATCTCCTTGGCTGGGTTTTAGCAATCTTACACATATATTAACTAGTACCAGCAAATATATTCTATAGACATAGGTAGTCTTTTCATCCCTTTTTTAAAGATGAAAAAACTAAAATAGTGATGCAGAAAGCTGGTTCAGATGAAAGAATTAGTGAGTATTAGGCTGAGAATTTAAAGTTAAAGAGTTTGACATCAAAATCTACATACTCATCTTTCTACCAATGTCAGTCTCTCTCCTTCGCTTCTGCTGTTTCTCTAAGACTTTGGGGCTGTATCAATAGGTCCAAGCACAGAACAAGATTTACTTCAGAGTAAGCAAGCTAGTGCAGTAGGTCTCGGCTGCTAAGTCTCCTATAGGCAAGGAAGATGCTGCTGCCTTCCTGCTGGTGGGAATGGCAGGCCCACCCACTCACACCATTCTCTCATGTGCCAGTGAGTGAGTTCGTCACTATGGCTTCAGTGCTGCCCATGCCAGCTGCCAGCTGTGTCAACCACAGGGAAGTTCTTCAGAGGGGCGTCTCAAGTTTCCTCCAGTCGCCAATAAGTGCCAGCACTATAGTATTAGAAAGGGAATTTAATCACATTTGAACCGACCTATTTTGCATATTTCCATGATGCAAGATGTTCCAATAAGTGATTTGTAGACTACATTAATACCTAAAGCAGTCCTTATGTCCAGTGACTTTGAGTTAACGTGGTAAAAAGCCTCTAGATGAATTTCCTTCCACTTTCTGTTGTATTGAAAGCATACCTTTGCAGTGTGCTCTTGTGGGAAGTATAATTGAGCAGTGACCCCAGCTGCTGAGCTCTCAAACCCTTCAGGTATTGGTACAGAGACCACAATTCTCAACAGCCATTTCTAAGCGATGACTCACTGTGGCAGGGTACTTAGTCTTGTTCCCAGGAGCTTGAGAACTTCGCTGACACATGACTTTGCCTAAGTTTTTTCCCATTGCCTGTTGAATATAATTACGGCTGTCTTGAGGACTGAGACTTCCATCTAACACTCCATTCCCTCCCTCTTTTCTTCACCAGAATAAAGCCTGCACCATAATCTGAAGTCTGTTTCTGACTCCTCCCACTTATTTCCAGTTTCCCTTCATAGACATTTGCTTTAATAAATTCCCTGCACATTTAATCCCAGTTCTTCTGTGTCTCAGAGTTCACTGATGACTACAACTGTTGTTTGGCTCACAACAGCACAGTTAGAAATTTAAAGCAGTTCATAAGTAGGCTCTTCAATGAACATATTTCTCTAGGCAATCGTAAATTTCCTCTTCTGTCTACTACCAAAGGTCAGCCCTAAAAATTGACCCATATTTCTTTAACTTGAGGAGGGTATAGTTTAATAAACTTTTAACCTTGACCTAGCTGAAATGATAGTGAAATAAATTAGCTAGGGATCTTATATAGAAAATACATTTGTAATTAATTTGTATAAGCCATTGGAAGAAGGCTCAGAAAACTCTGGCCTACAGCTCAAATTTGACTGGACTTTCTTTTCTAAAACTGTACCAAATACAGCCACATTTATCCATGCACATGTTGTCTATGGTTGCTTTACAGTTTTCACATCAGGTTACACCAGAGATATAGCAAAGACAATACGGCCTGTATATCAGGTGTTTTGTTTGTTTATTTATTTGTTTCTCATTATTCTCATGAAACATCTAACAAAGCAACTTAAGGGAGTAAGAATTGAGTTTGGTTCACAGTTTGAGAGTACAAAATTCATAATGTGGGGAAGGCCACATCAGGAGTGTAGCTGGCAATGCTCACATTTCACTGGCTCAGAGAGCAGAGGGATCTGAGGTTACAGCCAGGACAAGCTACAAACCGTAAGGCCTACTCCCTAGGGATCCATTTCTTCCATCGAGACCCCAACCCATAAAGGTTCTTTAATTTCCCAAAACAACATCACCAGCTGCAGACCAAATGTTCAAACACATGGGCCTTTTGGGAGTATTTCACATCCAAATAATGACAGCTCACCAAGTAAGATGGTTACTATCTGGCCCTTTACTAAAGTCAGACCAACTCTTCATATGCGTGTTAAGTAGAAAGCAAGGATGCTCTTTCTCTTTTTCTTCGTAGCCTCTATCATTAGGATTTGTAACAGGACAGGATATATATCAAACCCTCAATAAGGACTAGTTAAGTAATTAAACCCTAATCATAATATATTTGGATTTTAACCCAAGGCTGTGTGTTGATAGTAATATATATGCAAAAGTAGCTGATGGCCTAGAATACGACTTAGAAGAAAAGTAACCTACTGAAAAAAGGTGTGACTGGAGAAGAAATCAAGCCAATATCAATATATTCTCTCTGTACTCTGAAGAGCATGGGAAATTTGGCCCCTTCTTGCATTATTGTGATAGTTTAATGTGTATATGAAGGAGAAATCCGAAGTCACCATCAGCCACAAACTGAAGACCAAGTGATGACTGGAAAGAAGACATTCCATAGCAGTAGTTATGGATCAAGAGGTCATCTTTCTTAGGCAGAGGAATCTGTTTGTTCTTAGTTACTGGAGCTTCTAAAAAGAATAGAGACTCTAAATTCAGAAGAGCTATGTAGTTAGCTCTAATGAACAAGATAATCCAACCTACAATGTCTGCCTCTGTTAAAAGGCACTATAAGTACCAAACTCCACAGTTATAATATTATAAACATGGCACAGAGTTACACTGTAGGGTGTAATTAGAATATATTAGTATTTAATATATGAATAATCAAATATGATGAGGTTACTATAAATATTATAAATGTTAATATATATGGTTAATATGCACATATTATATGACATAAATATAATAATTCACAATTTTCATATAGTATTAAATATATATTATCATAACATGACCTGTAATAACAATATTTGTTCAAGATTCCTTAATTTCCACAGTAATTTTGCAGGTAATTTATTTTCCAGGTTTGGTGGTCTCACTGAACTTAGGTCTATTTTTTACTTTCTTCCCCCCTCCCCACTAATGAATAATATTTTTAAGAAACTAGGACAACCCTTTGACAACCTCTCATATTCTGGGATTGCCCGAATATTTATTTGCCATTTCTTTTGATTTATTTTCCCATAACTCATAGTTTCTTTAAACTAGAAGTTACTATGTATAAAGAATTTCCTGGGCTGAGTTGAGCAGTATGGTTCCTTTATGGAACTGTTGATCATTTCATGTGGCGTCTCATCAGGAGGCAAAAAGACAGATCACCAGCATGCTCTAGGGGATGGAAGGTCTGGATACAGTCAGGGTATTAGCTGCCGTATCTCTCCATCTCAAGTGCTCACTTTCTCTCTATGATGCAAACAAATAACCAAAAGGGTGATTCTTGATCACATTAAAACTTACTTCACTGATATTGCTAAGTAGTGAATTTATAGCTCCCATTCTTCATGTACTGATCAGCTTCCATACTACCATAACATCTAATTACATCATATATTGTTACCTTTGCTTTATTTGAAAAAAAAAAATGAAATCAATAGCATGCATGTGCCTGGGGGAAAGACTGTTTCAAGGCCAAGTGCTGTGCAAAGAGATTTCCTTTGTGGTTGCTGTGCTCTCTTTAAGTTAGTGTGGATTTTAAGTGAAATACTCTTACAAGTATTAAAAAAGACTGTCTAAAATTCCATAACTCACTTTCTCTATAAAATGAATAGTTACTATTTTTTATTTTTATAAGAAAGCGTTAAACCCTTTAAACTACATAAGTCCCCCATTTCAGAGCGTACACTGTCCTTACTCCACGGCATACTCTGGGAAATTTAAGCTTTGACATCAGTCCTTGGGGACTTGCTGAATATTTTCTTCACTCTTTCCTTTCTTAATTTTTTTCTTTCCTCTTAAACTTTTTTTTTTTCTCAGAGATGTGCTTTTGGGATGTGTTTAAGCTAAGAAGGAAATGTCTTTTGTCATTTTAATGGAATACTTCAGTTATTGCCAGCAGCAAGTTCCATAGACACATGCAAGGCGGTGGTCAATTTATCATAGTTTTCTACAGTTCCTTTGGATGCCCAGCTTTGAACTTCAAGCCTATTTGCAAACATCAGTGGGGTGACTTGAAATAAAGCAGCAATGGAATCAAGACGATGAGAAAAGAGAAGGCCGTGGTATTTGTGCTTAAAACTAGCCTGAGTTGACCAGCACTTATCCTGGATCTTGAAGATTGGTCGGCATCCTTCTTCCATGTCAGATAAATCTTTAGATTCGGGCTGTAAGAGTCTAACTACTAAGGTGGGGCTGTTGCCTTCCATGATTGAAACAGCCTATTGGGCACTGTCAGCACGTCACCCAACACATAGTTGAATGCCCCGGTGTTCTTGACTTTATACTGGAGGACTTTGGACACAGCAGTGTAGGCCCAGTGTAACAGGATTATCTTCAATAGTGGAGGTTCCAGAAGGAATGGAAGATGGAGTAAACTGCTGGAGAGCATGGGGATAGAAGTTTTCCTAGGCATGGCTGAACATACCCCTGAGCATGTCTTGAATATGAAAAGAAGCTAGTTCTGCATCTGAGAGGGGATGGGAATTCTAGCCAGACAGAAGTGCAGGTACAAATGTCCTGAAGTGAAAGAGAATTTGGCAAATTGAGCAGAAAAAAAGACTGAATGAGATCATAATGAGCCAGGTGGGTGGCGGGAGTGACATAAAAGAAGTAAGCAGGCTTCTGATCTCACACAGCCTTGTGGACCACACAAGTTCTTTGAAATGTAAACTACCTGCAGAGAGGATCCATTAGCATATCCAACATAGAAAATGCCACAATCTGACTTGTTTTTACAAAAGATCCATTGCTCTGTGATAGTGTAGACTAGAGGCAAAGGAGAGTAAGAGGGCAGATTAATAGCAGCCATAGTTGTAAGAGTTAGATATAGGAAACTTCATGGCCAGTTCCAGATGATGACTCCATTCTGTTTCCAGGAAACACAGAGAATGATGTGTAAGCAAAACATTTGGTCTAAGTGTATCAGGAAGTGTGTCTTAGTTAGCGTTTCCAATGCTGTGATAAAACCCCTTGACAAAAGTAACTCGGGGAAGAGACCATTTCATCCTACAAACTCTCAGGCCACACAGAGGGAAGTCAGAGCAGGAACTCCTGCAGGAACCCTGAGGCAGGAACAGAAGCAGAGGCCAGGAAGAGTGCTGCTTACGGGCTCGCTCTCCATGGGTTGCTCAGCCTGTTCTCTTAGACCATCTGAGACCACCTGCTGAGGAGTGACCCTGCTTTAGTCAAGGTACTACTTCATGGAACTTCCCTCTAGGTCAATTTTTTTTTTTTACTGATTTAATTAATATTGTTTCACTTAGTTTACATACTGACCACAGTTTCCCCTCTCTCCTCCTCTCCTGTTCTCTCCTCGCTGCCTCCCATGTCCCCCTTCCCCATTCACTCTTCCTCAGTCTTTTCTTTTTTTTAAATTTATTTATTTTAAAAAAAAAGGTTTCTTTTCATTTTACCAATCCCAGTTCCCCTTCCCTCTCCTTATCCCTTACCCCCCCACCTCCTCCAAACCCACCCCCCATCCACTCCTCAAGGAGGGTAAGGCCTCCCTTGGTGAATCAACAAAGTCTGGCATACTAAATTCAGGCAGGACCAGGCCCCTCACCCCTGTGTCAAGCTGGTGGGAGCTCATGGACTCCCAGCTGGGGAACATGCACGGGACCTAACTAGGCTCTCTGAATGTGGGTGACAGTTATGCCTTGGATAGGTCTGTTTGGGAAGCCCCTGGCAATGGGACCAGGACTTATCCCGGGTGCATGAAATGGCTTTTTGGAACACTTTCCCTAGGGTGGGATACCTTCCTCCCCAGTCTTTCTCAGTTAAGAGTCAGCCTTCCTAAATATGTCTAGGTTTGTATCACGTTGACAAAAACTGACCAGCCCACGTGCTCTCAGGGAGTAAGTAAGGGAAAGGAAAGCAAATGTGGGTTTGAAGTATCTGTGAACAATGGGTTTAATTCTGTGAGATGGCGTGCCTGCTTTTGTTTGTTTGCTTGTTTGTTTTGAGACAAGGTTTCTCTGTATAGCTTTGCACCTTTCCTGGAACTCACTCTGTAGCCCAGGCTGGCCTCGAACTCACAGAGATCCCCCTGCCTCTGCCTCCTGAGTGCTGGGATTAAAGGTGTGCACCACCACCACCCGGCTCAAGCATGCCTGCTTTTTATTTATAAACAAATGTTGAGTGTCTTCTCTTTGCCAGGTACTGTTCAATCACCAAAAAAAAAAAAAAAAAAGCAGAGTGTTTCACTCCTCCTTTCAAATATTTGCACATGGTCATCCAGTAAACAAAAAACCCAAAAGCTGGCCTGGGTAGAAAATTTGATGAATGTAGCCTCAGTCTTGACATTCTCTACCATTTGCTCTTGAAATTCTGTTCTTCCTTAAATAAAGTAATAAGGAATAGATTTTTAAAATAATATTTGTACTAATTTTCTGAGAATTTCATACAGCATATTCGGATCATATTCACCCCTCCCGCAACTCTTTCCTTTCCACTTTTCCCTCAGGAGCCTCCAGCTCTCAGTTGTGTTTTCTTTTCCCCCATTGAGACCACTTATGTGGTGCAGAACTACTCTCGGGAGTAGAGCCTGCCCTTGAGTGTGTTCAACCCACCAGGCTCACACCATTAAGAAAACATACTCTCCCGACAGTCATCCAATGCCAATACTAGTACATGGTTTCATGCCGACTTTTCTCCCTCCCTGCTGGAACTTTGTCTTGAGCTTACACTGGTCCTGTGTGTCCTGTCACTGTCGCTAAGTTCATGTGTGTCTAGGAAAAACTCACTATTTAAAAAGTTTTAAAAACCCTATGGAACAGAAAAGTAACTTTAAAGTAAATACAGTCCTTGCAAGTGGATAATCCAGTCCCATGTGGTTTGACTCACCTTACCCTGTTCCTGGCCTAGGGGAAATGAGGTGATGAGAGAAGAGTAGAAAATGGTAAGATGCAGCATTTAGACTTTAAAGTACTTAACTTGCTATGATTCATTTGCATATTAAGTTTTCATGGATATAGATTTAAAGCCACTCCAAGAACGAATAATAATAATCTCATCTAATGTTTGTGGAATATGTTAGAGTTAAAAAACAGTCCGCACAGAAATAATGGACAGATGTATAATGCATACTTTAGCTTGGTTGCCACGGCGAGAAGGAGCCCGTCTGTAGATTTTGCATCTGAGGCAGTTTCCTCTGCCCTCTGTTCTAGTCACTTCTCTGTCCTATTGCTACAGACACAGAGCCCCATTGCCTTGCAGTCCCTGCAGACATAGCTCAACTCAAGAACACTTTCAAAAGGTTCAGACAGATCCCAGCTTTAAACCCACGTAGTGGGGCACAGTACTCCAGGGCTGCCATGTTTACAACAGGACCCTGTATGTGATACCAGTATTGCAAAAAAAAAAAAAAAAAATCTTTTCAGGTTCTTTCTAATATATAGATTCAAATAAAGTCTCTGGTTAGAAACCCAGACCTTGACATGGTCCTATGTGAATGTGGACTCCAGTGTCCTCATTCATGAAGTGACATGGCCAACGGATGATACTGTCAAATAAGTGAGATAACATATGGACATTCTCTTAGATGGACTCCCTGCCGTAACAGCCATCCAATAAATGTATGGTCAGAAGTCCCTCCAGACTATCTTCAGAGATGTTTGTGTTTCAAATTGGATTTAGTAAGGTGATAAGTCTGAGTAGGTATATTTATACAACTCCTAATTTTTCTAACTAACCTGTAATATCAAGACCTTGGATTAATAACATATTTTGCACTTATAAATTTTGGAGATAAAATATATGAAATGTTATCCTAGGATGTAAGGGTATAAAAATTGGAGGATGCCAATGGATTTAGTTCACCTCCAACTTTAATTTTAGTTTACAATGCACTGCTTAGTAGATTGAACACCATATGCTTAAGTCCCTTTGAAAAATATTAAGAACAAAAATGATTTTTAAAATGCTCAATTTTTTCCCTGCTACTTGCTTTGTGACTGAAATTGTTTTTTAAAAACTGTTTCAAGGTACTAAACCAAACATCTCGACTTGAAATACAACTACTGGAGAATTCATTATCAACCTACAAGCTAGAGAAGCAACTTCTCCAACAGACGAACGAAATTCTGAAGATTCATGAAAAAAACAGGTAAGGATCATTGTACCCTAAAAGTATTTTTATGCACACATCTTTATATCCTCCAGCTCACTGGGATCCGAACACTTAATGTTATGGTAATCTGAAGCACAAAGTCGAGAGAGAGGAGGAAGACACAAATGCAGCCAGTGTGTCCACAAGGAGGCCTGTGTCCTGCTTCAATTCTTGAGTTGCTTGGTTCTCAGGTGCTGCAATGAGCAATTGTTCAAATAACACCATGTACACAAACATGATTTGATATTTTGGCAAAATAGATTGACATTTCTTCAGCAGCATCAAATTTGTGACCCTAGAGAAGAGAATAGCAGAGCCTCTTGAACTGTTACTCAGTCATCTCTTATCTCACTCTTTGTAGGGTCTTTGTAACGTACAAGATAGTTAAATTCAGACAGCTTGTGCTACAGAGAAGCAGATTTATAATATTTCTAGAAAATACTTGCCCATAGAATAACTAGGAAGGGACTTTTGCACTGAAAGTCATTTAATTTGGACATAATAAATTTGATTTGTTGATATCATCATATGGTAGTGTTTTGTGAGGTTTGAGATCTGTCGGGTCAGTGAATGAAACTTTAAGATTTTGAAAGTCGGGACAATGAAACACTAGCTCATTTCAAAGTCATTAACATTAATTGTGGGTAGCTTGAGCAAAACAGCAATTCCTGTAGAATATGTATCTTCTATTTCATTGTACTTTCTTCTGAATATTTGGTTGTCTTGAAGATGTTTCAGCTCTTATACCTTGTGTTCCGCTAAAGACTACTTTCCTGGTAGGAAGTAGTCAGATACCATCTTCTGCTGCAGCTAGACTCTGCTATCTAGACTTTCTTCCCGAGGCAGGGGAGCATCGTCAGGACTGTGGGCCTTCCTACTTTGCAGAAGGACCAGTGACTCAGACCAAGTGAGTCACATATCTTGCTAATGGCAGAACTAGAAATGGAATCCAGGTTGTTTTTCTGGTCCTTCTCTTCTTTTTCCCCTCACATAAGACTTCTCATGATCCACAACCTAAAGGCTTTCTGAACTTCAAGCAAAAAGCAGCCATCAATGCCAACAATTACAATTAAACTCCAGCACGAATAAAATAAATCTGACTGTTGATTTAGCATCTGCAAGGGGTCACTCATGCACTGTGACTGATATTACCAAATGTTACATTTATTTATTCTTGTAGGGTGATATGGGATAAACTATTTAACTATAAATAAACTTGACAGAACTTGACCCTGAACTGGCTGTTGGATGAAATGTTCTAAAATTGAAAATCCTCTTGAAAATTACTATTTATCCCACCAGTTCTACAATAACCAGAAATATGCATCTATGTAACAGGTATACTTTACTTCAGTCACAATCAATTTAGGGTTACCACCATATGACTTAACTTTCTTGCTGAAGTGAGCCCTACTTATAATAATATCTTTCAAGATTTCTGTCCAGGAATTTTGAATATGTAGAGCAATTGAAATGTTACCTTGTTTTTCTGAGTTATTTGTTTTTAGGATTATAAAAATAGCTCAAAGTTTATTAGAAAGGAGAGAAAAATACACACAAGAAAAATTAAAACAGCAGTCTCAACCCACAGAGAGGGCTGCATATATTGCTCAGTAGCATGTACAAATATATTTTTCACAAAGTTGAGTCATCTATTTTGGAGCATACATATATATATATATATATACACATACATACATACATACACACACACACACACACACACACACACACACACACACACACACATATATATATATATCAAGGCTATCACTATAAAGATAATAAAGGGGTGGTAAAAAAAGTTATATCAGAAATGGGAAATGGAAATGAAAATCAATTACAGAAAAAAAGTAAAGTAAGAAAGAAATGAAGAAATATCACATTAGCTACTTGGCTAGTTAAAACTTTATGTTCCCTTGCCTTAACAGAGTTCATTCCATTAACAAGCCAAGGATGCTTGTCATGGGCTTGTTACAAAGAACAAAGAGGTAGAACTCTGGGGTGAACTGGCCAGGAAAAGCAGGCCTAGCCTGGGGGTTGGGGGTCGTGATTAATTTTCATTCTCAACTCTATGGCATTAGAATCACCTAGAGAAAACACCTCTGGGCTGCCTGTGAGGGAGTTTCCAGAGAAATTTAAAGGGAGGAAGACTGACCCTAAATGTGGGCAGCATCATCCCATCGCATGTACTCTGGTCCCAGACTGAACAAAAAGAGGAAGCCAGCTAACCCCAGCATCACCCTCTCTGACTCTTGACTGTGGACCCAGTGTGATCAGATGTCTCTCACTGCTGCCACTGCTAGACCCTGTCATGATGGCCTGAACCATCAAACCAGGAGTCAAAGTCAACACTTCCTCAAATGGCTTTTGCCAGTAGACTGTCATATCATTAAGACAGTTACTAATATTCATGGAGGGAACAAATAGATGTTATCTTCAGGAAGCCTGCCACTTTCTGTCCCTTCTAAGTTCAACCAGAGGACTGAGTATATTCCCTTCCCCAGTGTTCTCCCCCCAAGCACATTTGTCAGGCTCCTGTTCACCTCAATAATGCAAGCTATGGGCCAAACTTATTTATGTAGCTATTTTTAGTTGATTTTTCTTTTCATTTTTTAAATTAAATGTTAATAGGATTCCTTTTGAGCAAACAGGAAAAGTCCAATAGCAAGTCAGTTTCAATATACCAGTACTCTGGAGACATTGACTGATGTTAGCTTCTGCATAGTGAAGCTGACTCCAGACCCTTGGAACTGACAGTTTTGTTCCCAGAGTAATAACTCTAGTAGTTTTAAAGAAAGATATTGAGTATATAAACTCAAACTTTCTCCACTCCCAAATTCAGGTAAGTTTCTAACAGATGCTTTTCTATCAAAGTAAGTTATGTGCAGACTACTTTTTTTCCATTGTAAAAGTAAGGAATGTGCTCTTCACTTTTCGGATACACTGATTGCCTAATAGGTTAGAGTCATCAGGATGTCAGAATGTTTTAGATGGCCTCAGAGTTAACACTAATGCTTTACTATGTGAATTTAATCATCCATCATTTCTCTACTTAAAAATTTAACTTGGTGAGGTGAATTGCCAGAACACTTACTATATCTATTTTAAAATTAAGGACTAAAGACATAGTCTGGTGGCATATAACCAGCCTAGTGAGCATGAGACCTGAGTTAGATCTGTAGCACCAATAAATAAATAAATAAATAAATAAATAAATAAATAAATAAATAAATAAATAAACAAACAAATAAATACTTAAAATTAAATAGTATAGTACATGAAAGTTGGTTTAAAATTTATTGACAATAAGAACATCAAAATCTAAGGATACTGAAGTAGTATTATTATTAGAAGTAGTATTATCAAGTTAGTTTATATTTATACTATTTCACCATAAAAATGGTAATGATCCAGGAATTGAAAAACTGAAGACATCTATGTATGATGCATTTTATCACATCAATCAAGAGGAATTCAGTTACCTTTTTTCCCTGTGATGCTGTGAACATCACAGAGATATACTTCAATGTCAATAAAATGTCCCTTCAATACGAATCTTTATTACATTGCATGTTGTGCAAATCTACACTAGAATGGCTTTGATCCATCGCTCAGCAGACTTATTAGCACCTATGATTAATAGCTTACAATGTTGCTAGCATACATTCTTCACTGCTTCTCCTTTTGGTGTGCACAATGTCTCCTGCTCTGTAGCTTTTCAGTTCACTCTTGGATGCCATAGGTTTTGATGGGAAACACTAAAAGATGGATGCTTAACTACAAAAACAATTGATTCTCTTAACTGTCCTTTGCTTTAAAAAGACAACTGAGGCCCTTAACTGTCAGTTGTATTCATATATACCCTTCTTCCTTCTTTCCTCCCTCCATTTAATGTTATTTATTCCCCTCCTTCCTTAAAAATGTTATATCTATATCTATGTAGATATACTGTAGATAGATAGATAGATAGATAGATAAAGACAGATAGATATAGATAGATAGATAGATAGATAGATAGATAGATAGATAGATAGATAGATAGATAGATAGATCTCCCTTGGATTTTGGGCCATTCCATCATGATTTTTAAAGTTTTTTTTTTTTCATTTTTGTTAGAAATTCAAATTTAATCATGCTTCTTGCATTTTTCTTTTCTAAATCTTGCAAGCTTACCCCTTTGGACTGGGGTCTCAGTCCCACAGTATGAAACTGGAAACATAGATGTGGCAACAGGAGTGTTGAAAGCTTAACCTAGGAAGAGTGTACCAACATGATTTTTAATATAGCGCCTACTATCATTTCCTATTCGTGTATTCCTATTGGGTAATGTTGTTATATTTAATACATTTATGTAAGAAGAAGAGAATAATAGAAACTAAGCTTTGCTTCCCCCAAGGATGTTTCAGATTGTATCTGGCTATTAATATGATAGGGGCTTACGCTGACAAGTCTGGGAGCTGGCCCTCAGGAGTGTTGCCTGTCTTTGTCAGAACAAGGTGGCATCTTTTGTGGTTGGGATGATACTCCTCAGGCAAACTGATGAAAAACTGCCTCTGTTTTATCAGTAAAGCTGAGTCAGGCTGCTTTTCCACACGAACTCTAAACTGGCACAAGTGTAAAGGACTTCTTGTGCACCAGCTTCTCAGAGAATTCCGATTCCTGACACATCTGATCGTTTCCCTCTAACCAAATTTTAATTTCTGTAGAAAAGTAATGTTTTCTTCCACATATAACTTATGTCATTCACTGTTAATGATAGATTTTCAGGGTCATAGCCATTCCCTTTTTCTAGTCATATAGGCCTTTTGAGCAGAGTGAAGCCTCTTGGATTTTAATTTGAAATGCATTTCTATATTCATGTAGATGAAAATTTCCATGTATCTCATACCCCAACTTGGCACATGTTTCTTTTTCATTCTGGAACATCCAATATTACCTCAGAAGTGGTCCTTGAGGGCACTTTGCTAGTAGACTCAGCTCCCAACATGGCTGTATCCTTGCTACTATCTGTCTGTCTTCCTATTGAAGGGTCCAGTTCATGCAATGGTGTGTGGACCAAATAGCTACTCTCTTATGTTATGTGTATCCTTGTCTGCACCATTTTTAAGATTTTCTTCAAACAAACCAAAAATATCCTTTTCGTGATACATAGCGTATTTCCTGATTCTATTTATTGTTATTGTTTATTTTCATACGATCAAGGGAATGAGAGGCATTCTGCCAAGCACTATCTAAAACAGCAAAGGCAGTGTCCTCCCAAGTAAGCAGAGAGGAGGTCAAAGTCAAATGTTTACATTTTTATAAATAGTTCATTGATCTTACCTACCTATTCTTTATGTGAATCCTAATCCCCTAGATACAACAAGAAGCTCTTTCTACAAGGAGGCATCTCTGAAATGTAAGAACAACATGCCACAGTCATCCAGGTCTGGTTTGAATCAGCCAATGCACTTTCCAGAGGGGATTATCTAAATTAAGCTCTGCTTCCTCCCCTCGGAACGTCAGGAGTTGTGTCTGGGTGTGGGACTTAGCAGCTTTGAGAAAGTTCCCCGCCTTTGCCGCCAAGTCAGAGTATCTCCTACCTCTTTGGCAGAAAAAAAATCATGTTTTATAGTTAGGATTATACTGCATACACATGCTGAGAGGTCTTGCTGACTTACATCCTGAAAACTGAAGCACAGCACTTGAGTGTGGATGTTTGGCCTCATTGGATTCATGTTTTCATCCCCTAAATACCCAATTGCACAAAGCAGGAATAGGATAATTTTACTATTTGTTTTCCCAGAAGTCTCACAGAGGTGACTGTGAATCTCCTAGTCTGCTTTCTTTAGAAAATTTCATTTTTATTGGTTGAACACTGCCCTAATTTCAAAACACGGTATTTAAAAAAAAAGTTACTTAGAAGAAAGAGACTTTGCATCCCATTTCTATCTATAAAATACACAATCAAAAACCCAAGCAAATGGAAATCCATTAGACTTGCTTGTGATGGGGTTGTTATGATCATGCAGCAGGAGATATTATGTGCCAAACTGTATCACATTTTTCTAATATTATCCCATTTCTTCTGATCAAAAATAATGGGAAAGAAGGTGGGTTCGGGACAAGCACCCCTAGTCTCAGCACTGGAGAGGCAGAGGGAGTGGATCTCTGTGACTTTGAGGTCAGTCTGGTCCACATAATGAGTTCTAGGACAGCCAGGCATCAACCTTATTTAGTGAGACCCTGTCTAAGGGGGAAAAAAATAGAGAAAAAAGAAAAGATGGGACAGGGGTGGCACACACCTTTAATCTTGGCACTTAGAAGGCAGAAGCAGGCACATCTCAGTGAGTTGAAGGCCAGCTTGGTCTATAAAATGAATTCCAGGACCACCAGGGCTGTTAACACAGAGAAACCCTGTTTTTTTAAAAAAAGAGATGTGTAGGAACATATACATCAATGAAATTTTATTCAGCTGAGCAAGTGGGAATCACTCTACTAGGCATGTCCAGTCTTTTGAACTGCAACACCATACTGCCATCTACAAAGTTCAAATTCAAGGACAACAAAATTGAGTTATTAAAAAGAGTTATAAACCTCATGACATTTTGGGTAATTTTATGATTGCTGTTTTCAGCTGCATTCATAGTTGTCTTGGAGCCTGCCTCCGAAGCACGGGTCTCCTAGCCAGGTTTCAAGGCCACATATCCCACTTAATTTTTAAATTTTTTTTTTCCAAATTGAGAACACAGGTAGGCAGAAAAATATTATAGAAGAAACTTCTTTGTCACAACAAAGTATACCAGAAGGAAAAGTAGTAATACATCTATACAAAGTGGAGCATTCAGGCTTTCTTTTCTTTCTTTTTTTTTAATATAAGAAAAAGTTTAATTCATTTTACATACCAACCACAGATCCTTCTCTCATCCCGCCTCCCGCTCCCCCAGCCTTTTTCCTCCAAAAGTGTAAGGCCTCCCATGGTGAGTCAGCAAATCCTGGTTATATTCAGTTGAGGCAGTACTAAGCCATCCACCCTGCTGCCCTGCCCCCACCCCCACCTCAGCCTGCATCAAGGCTGAGCAAGAAGCCCTACCATAGGTAATGGGCTCCAGAAAGCCAGCTCATGCATGAGGGATAGATCCTGATCCCATTGCTAGGGACCCCTTAAATAGACCCAGCTACACAACTGTCTCCTATATGCAGAGGGACTAGTCTGATTCCATGCAGTTTCCACAGCTGTCAATCTAAAGTTCATGAGTTCCCACAAGCTTGGTTCAGTTGTCTCTGTAGATTTCCCTATCATGATCTTGACCCCTCTTGCTCATATAATCCATCTTCCCTCTCTTTGACTGGGCTCCCAGAGTTTGACCACATTCAGGCTTTACTGAGTGTACCAGGTGAAGACAAGGAAAACCTTCAGTAAGATAGCTTAGAATAACATGGGACTAGACATTTGATGACAGTCCAACACCTTTCTAGCTGATCTCACTGCCATCTAAAAATGTAAACATCTGTGTTAGATGCATGCCATTCCCTGTTGCTACCCCTCCAAGCAGTCTTCTAAAGAATATATTATTTCCACATCATAATTAGAAGGCTGAAGCTCATAGAGTTCAAATAATTGGCCCATGACTAAAGAGTTAGTACACAGCAGAACCCACATTTGATTCCATGATGATTTCCTGTGTTAATTACTATAAGAAATACTTTCCAGCATGATGCAGCCTAGGGTGTAACTGGAGTGGTCATCAAGTGATTCTCTTAAAACAAACAAATATAAAATTGAAGAGAAGGGTAGACTGGTTGGTTGATTTTGGCCTACCAAGGTAGACTATTATTTAGTCCTTCTAATGCTGGAGTAGGACATATAAACTATTTATTTTAACTGGGAATTCACTGAACTTAGTTGACAAGTCTCATCTATCTCCCAACTGGAGTTATAAAAAATCATTAAGCTAATTATGTTTAATCGGTTGAATCTTACACAATTGCAAGATACTAAATTCTGTCTTACTAAGAAGTTACTAAGGAAATATTGATGTTTTAAAAGTATTTCTGAGGAAATGAAAAGCTTTCTGTTTGGAGCTATCCTGCATTTGATAAGGCCTTTAAAAAGTACTAACATGAAGACTCGCTAAACTCTAGCATTAGATATTTGATTGGATTTAATTAAATATTGACCAAGGACAAGGGTCTTAAAATACGAGGTTCTCAGGGCTGAGCATGCTCAGTAGTAGAGTGCTTGCCTAGATTGCATAAATCATTCATTTCTGTCCCCAACAGCAAAAAAAGAAGAAAAACCCAATCTACTATGGTATCCTAATTCTTATAACTAGAATTGGAGGGAGAGTTACCTTTATCCTCTGTTTCTTACATAATGAACTGAATGGCAGATGCTTATGTCTTCTCAGTTTCAATAGCCTTAGGAGCTAAGAGCAATAGAGAGTTCTGAGCTAATTGGGCGTCTAAGAGCCATCTTAATTCTTCCCTTTCCCTGGATCCTCTACATCTCACCAACTTTGGTTGATCTTGATGATTCCCACCACTGAAATCTTCTTCAAACATGTCTGGTCTTTTCTAGCTCCATCAATTTGTCAACTCACATCAATTCTCAACTGTCCCACTGAAGTGACCTTGTGCTTTGTGCCAGTGTGACCTACTCAGGTCATGGACAAAATCATTTTTGTTTAAATAACAATCTTTTCCTTGTAAGGTTCTTCTACCCATTGAATATTACAGAGGATCATGAGAAGTTCACATTCTTTAGTGCAGAACATAGTGTCTGGCCATTATTACAATCATTCTGCAGCCTTTTCCCCTTACTGGTTTTTAGTTTAGAAGGAATAGACTTACAGCTCCCAGCAGGGATTCTGAGACCAGATTGACTGGGTTTCACTTTCCTCTTTTCTTGCTGTAACTAGCTCTATCATATGTTATTTGTGTGACTCTAGGCTAGTTAATGAGACTCTCTGTGGCTTGTTGGCTAATGTTTAACATAGAGATGATGATGATAATACTGTTTGAAGTTGACATGAAGATTAATGATACATGAAGGTACATGAAACACAAAGTACAGTGCCTGGCAGGCATAGCTGTGTTTAATTATGTTAGATGTATCCCACTTTACCACATGATGTTATTCTATACTAATTTGATGTTTGATTTGTCTAGCATGGCTGACATTCCTTATTTGGTTGGCAAACTCCTGTTCATCCTTGAAACCTTACTGTACATACTACTTTGGCTCCAAGTAATGAGGAAATGTAACTCGCTGAGTTACAACCTAGAGGATACCTGTCTTCCTGCCGTTATTTGACCCATTCTATGACATGTGTGTTTATGTATGAGTACATGAGTGTATAGCATTAGGAAGTAATCTTCTGGAACAGAGGCTGCATTTATGTATTATCTTTGTACTATCAGGTCCAGTTCTCCTCACATAGTATATATAGTTCTAAATATAGAACTATATAAAACTAATATAGTTTTTCAGATGTTGAATGAATAATGATCAGTATCATACCAGTGTTTCTAGCTCCCAAAATGCCATTTATACACACCTGCATGCACACACACACACACACACACACACACCTAACTTAATTAACATACACATAATAAAAATATTTTTAGTAGAAAACACAAATCATACGATTTACACTAAATACTGAAAACTTTTCATTGTTTTTTATCATTATTAAAACATAATGCTCACATCACAATTATGCACACCTAATGTCCCACTGTATAGCAGCTAAGGTTCTTAATCTACAGGCTGAGGCTCAGTAATTCAGTCCAACTTTTAAACTACTTAACAGTGTCTACAAAGTCCATTATAGATTTCTAGGAAATTCATTCCTTGAAAAAATTTAAAAAGCAAGTTATATATGAGTATATACAATTAAAGACCAAAGTTTGGCTAATTTCTACATCATTACCTTCCCTTGCACATCCTTTGCACCAACTGCTATACAAAATAGTGCTTATTCATCTATTCTTTCTACAAGTACACTATCAATGTAATCATGAATATGTAGTGCACACATTTTTATACAGCTATATCAACCTTTAGGATGTTTACACAAATACATTCTAACATACAGTTTTATTTATATGTACATATTTATATGCTATGTACATACATTTTAAATATTATTTTAAATATAGTCTTATTCCTATTATTTCATAAAATATGTCACAAATATCTTACATTAATATATGTGTAATTGTATGCAATCAAACCTCTTGTAATTTAGAGAATAAATACCAACTCAATTTTAATACACCATAATTTACACTTTGCTTTATTCAGTTTTTATTTTTTTTTTGGTTTGTTTTACATTTTTGAGACAGAATTTCATTAACTGGTCCAGGCTAGCTAGGAATTCACTATGTAGCAAAGACTGACTTGAACTTGTCACAGTACTCCTGCTTCAGCTTCCCAAATGTGGGGACTATATTCAATTTTATACTAATAAAGTATTATTTGTTAGATACATATTGATTATATAAAATTTTGTAAAATGTAAACAATTATTTTGAATTTTCTATTCTCACCGTGTGTGTGTGTTTGTGTGTTTGTGTGTGTGTGTGTGTTTGTGTGTTTGTGTGTGTGTGTGTGTGTGTGTGTTTTAATCTTCCAAAACCTTCCTGCTACGCTTACTAGGGTATCATCTTGTCATGCTTGTTAGCTATTTGCATTTCTTCTGTGACTGGATTGTCCATGTGTTTTGATTTTATTATATCACTTGTCTTTGCTTTACTAACTCATATGAATTCTTTGTGGTATATATATTCTGTTATTATATATATATATAATATTTTATCTAGTCAAATATATGTGTTACATGTTTTTAAGTCACAAAATGTATCAGTCTTCTTTCTTCCTTATTTCTGGCTTCTACACTATATTTATTTAGCTTATTGTTACTTCCTCAGGCTTTAAAAAGCTGACTGTTTGATGTTGACTTTATAGTGTTTGTAATTCTGCCCCAAATTTGAATTACCAAACAAATGCAACTGTATTATGAAAGAGAATTTAGTACTTAATTTAGTAATAAATTATAAATTTAATCTAGAAAAAGCTCATGCCCATATTTGCACCATATGGCAACACAGTGCATACTACAAGCAAGGAAATAATTAAAACATTTGTAAATAAGTTCAGACAGATAAAAATGAGAAGGTTTCTATATTTTCAACATCTCTTCCTTGAGTCAAGAGCTATATTTACACACAGCATAGGCAGTTCTCACCACTAGGCACTCATTGGCTGCTATGTTAAGAATTCTATTGTGGGAAACAATTTGAAAGGGAGAGCATTTATGTGAAAACTTCAAGATGTATCCAATGGTTTTAAATATTTCCAAGAAGATATATTGTAAAAAAGGATGGTGTGTGCAGGGCAAGCAAATCAGTCAGAATGTTCAAATTATGTATATTCTTTCATGAGCTTTTACTGAAGTTCAAGACCTAGATTATTTTGTTTATTTTATTCTTCATTAAAGTGCACCTCTGCCTCAAACTAGAAGTTAAGTGCCAAAATCCTATGCATGTCTCTTCTCAAAGTGCTCCCAGAAAGATGGGAAACAGGAAGTACTGAAAATCCTGTGAGAAACTCTGTTTTGGAATTTGTAGCTCAATTTGTATAGACTGAATGCACAGTTGGTAAACTGTTGTTCCATGGAACACTAATCTCAAAAGAAGCATCCCGGGAAAAATGGTTTATTCAATCTGAATCTTCCAAAAACTTGACAGTGGAGCTCTCTTTCTGTTTAATAAACTCTGAAACAAAAATCCATGCACTGAAGTTTGGGGTAAGCATCCCATGTTTTGTTATGAGCTTAAACCTCAGCTAAACTTGTTAAATGTTATCATCAGGGAAATCAACAACTTGCCTGTCCATTTTTAGGATTTAATGCCCTAAGACTCAACTTTCCTATCTAGTGGTCTTCATGCCAAATGGAGAAAGGCTCTTCGGACTTTTCTAATTAAGAGTAATGGTAGAGTATCTATAGACAGATTCAGGGATCAGATAGAATATGATCAGTGTACTGGATAAAAAAATTAAATTTGATGGCAGACATTTTAAGGTAGAGCTATAATTAAGAAACCCTTGGCACTGGGAATGTGGCTCACTGATTAAAAACACACATTATTTTTCAAATGACTTGAGTTCAGTTCCTAGTATTTGTGTCTGGAAGCTGACATCTCCCTGTAACTGCAGCAGGGTTCTGATGCCTCTGGCTTTCCTCTGTGGGCACACAAACACACACACACACACACACACACACACACACACACACACACACACACACTAAAAATAAAATATATCTTTAAAAACAAAATCTGTTTAGATTTTTAAAAGATTTTTCCTGTAGGTGGGGAAAATGGGTAAGTTCAAACACTGTGACTCACAAGATCCCAAACCAATCAGAGGGTTAAGGAGATGTTTCAGGTGATACCTTGATGATTGGTGTGATGTAAATAGTATAATCAGGTTATATCAGTTACTTTTCCATTTCTGTAATAAAATACCGTGAGTGTATGGTTCCAGAGTACCGTTCGTTAGAGGTCGTGATGACTCAGTGCAGGTATGGCACCAGACATGGTACTCAGGGCTCACCTCTTGAACTGTAAGCATGAACTAGAGAGAGAGAAAACTGGGTACGGCTTGTGACTTTGAAACCTAAAAACTGCCCCCAGTGACATATTTTCTTCAGCAAGGTCACATCTCCCAGACCTACCCAAATAGTACCCCACACTGGGGATCAAGTATATGCCCAAGTCTGTGGGGGAGCATTTCCTCTTCAAGTCATCACATACGCAAAGGTTGCATTATACTGCATCAAGGAGATGTGAGTCATTTTACAGTAGTGGAAATTTGTACAGATTTCTAACATAAAACAATTGAGACATGTTTTGTAAAACCTGGTTTCAACAGTTAAGGTTTTGGATAAGAAATTTATATTGCTACCTCTATTCTAGGGCTTGAAAATAATTTATTTGAAATCAACTATAATGCCTTAAGAATCAACAGAGAGACTGAGGAGATGATTAAGTTGTTGCTCTTCCACAACCTTTTGCACAGATTCAGTTCCCTGCACCCACATGGCAGCTAAAAATCATAACTCCAGCTTTAGAGAATCTGATTCTCTCTTCTGGTCTCCATGGACATTGCATGTATACAGTACACAGACATATATGCAGACAAAACACCCATACACATATAATAAAAATAAAAACACATCTTTAAGGAAAAGAATCAAAGGAGACAGGGATTTTCTTAAGTGTTACACAACTCTAATACTATATTATATTACAAATGTGTTAATAGCTATAAACTGTATATACCTTTTTGGAAAGTGAATTTTGAATTCAAACCATTTTGGAATTAATAGGGGAAAAAGGTTGGCTTCCAAAGTGCACAGATAGCCAATAAATAGGAAGAAACAAAGATAGAAGTCTTTTGGAAACCACACATTAAGAGTAGATATAAAAGAGGATGAGTACCTTCAAAGGAGACAGAAGGGTCAGGAAGAAATGGCCATTCTGAAGGAGGCTAGAGATTATAACACATAAAAGATTGATTATAACAGTACTAGAGAATAACTGGACTATGAGGGCTACTAAGAGATACCTGAGTGAAGTGACAGTATCTAAGGAAACACCTTCTTGGAAACCTTATCTATTCCATGTGGTAAGGTCCCAGAATTCTTGTAGCCAGAGAGGTGCTGCTTTGGTTTCCCAGTCCTTCGAGATGTCTTTGATCATTGTCTTCTTGCATCTCAATGATGGCTGCTTCTTTGTCTTCATGAATATCTCTTCTAAGGTGACAGGCTGGGTTAATGCCACTTGATACCTGGAAGTCATGGTAGATTAACACCCATTTAATAAATTACAAAAATTAGTGTTCTTTCCAATATACTAATGTATATTCCTTTTGCAAAGGAAAGAACAATATCCAGGATTGTTTTCTTTGGATCAAGGATTTTCTTAGTCAACTTTTCATTCTCATAGCTTTCCAAATTGTGATTAAAAAACAAAACAAAACAAAACAACCAATGTCTTTTACTGACGTCTCTAGTAGAGAAGCAGCCACCCCAGCATATGCGCTGTTCTTGCAGTACATTAGAAGCAGAAGTGGAAAAATATTGATGCAAAGTATGAAAAATGTATTATGTTGGAAACAGAAGTTTCTTGTTGCTTATGATTTTTCTCTGAGGCTTGCTGTCTAAAAATAAATCCTTAGTGTGGAAATACTGCCATCTTATATTCCACTTAACTATTGGTACTTAGCAACTAATAAATATGACTTATAACTAGAACCTGATATTGCCTGCTAATTAGGAAACATGGAAGGCCAGTTCTGATTTTACTTCTGGGACAAAAATGTTATTTAGAACTTTTATCCAGCATCATATGTCTCTTTAGCTTCCAAGTCATGAGCTATATATACAGGATCATCATTTTAGCAGTTAATGCTAAAGATTTCCTGGTGGTATACTATAACTGAAGGGAGTCTGACACACAATTTTCTTATAAGTTAATGACTCTAAATTGTGGGAGTCGTGTATCTGATCACTACTCCCGAAATAGGAGCAAACATAACTAAAAAGTAAACTAAAAATGAGCTGGAGTATCAGTTGTGGTTAATTCTCAGATCAAAAGCCAAAAGTCTACAAGCAGAGAGGAAGGCTTCCCCAACACCCACAGCAGAGAACTCCTCAGTTAAGTGGTATGTGGATGACATTTTTAACCAATATGGACAACAGAATAGTTGACTGCTTTTCTCCCCCACCCCGTCTCTGTTTCTTTTCCCCCTTATGAGTTTCCTAGCAGCAACAAGTTATTGGCACAGAAGAAACTGCTAAAAGATACTGCATCATACTCATCCCCTAGAGAACCTTTCTTTCATCTTACTTTGGCTTCCTTTTCTAACTTTTTCAGTTCTGAACAGGGATTTAACCAAATATAAATGACCCTCACGATTTCTCCTAGTCACTTTTCAAATAGAGGTCTCTGTATGGTCAGTAGAAGTGAAGGATTCTTTCTTACTGGCTTCTAGTAAAATAAAGGAAACTTGGGAGAGAAATGTGGCTTCCCTTATTGGGTATAAATGTGGAACTTGCCTATGTGAATCTTGGCTCACTCCCAAAAGTTCTGTGAATTAGGCAGGTCTCACACATGGGCCCAGCTCTCTAGCAGTTGTTCTGCCGTACACTAGGCTACATTCTCCTTTGGAGAGCACATTTGTTAGCAAAGATCTGGATGGTCCTTGAGCATTTCTTGCCACACTTCTTCATCTGTGTAAAGATGATCAGATGTTACATCTTACCCCTTAGCGCAAACAGTTGGAAAGTTTGACTCTTCAAACACACTAGATTGTATAATTTAAGTATTAAATTTAAAACACTCCCTAGTGTCTTCTTTTTGAAGACTTATAGGAATGATTCAGCTCTATATTTCTCCAAGGTAAATTAAGTGCCCATTCTGGGTGTGCTGCATTGGAATAGCACCTTGTAAACTAAGGATTGCTTGGAACCGTCTGAAAACAGAACTAAGAAAACTGAGTAAGCCTTTCCCCACAAGAATACTAGTATATTAGACACTCTATAAAGTGTAAAATGCATTTTATTTCAAGTCAGTTGCTCAGATCCCCAAGTGCTTCTGCATTATCTGTCGCTTTTTATGCACACTGCTCAAGGAGGGTGTCATTGCAAGCGTGCTGAGAGAAGTTTCCTAAGGTTGCATCACTCTGAGCAAAGTATCCCATGTTTCTCTGTAAGACTATGGTGCTCATCTAATGGATTCTTCCTTTTCTGAGCTGCCTGAATAGTGATTTCAGAACCTGTGGTTCCCTAGATCTCATCCAGAAGTCTGGCTTCAAAGTAAGCTAGAAGTTTAATACAGGATTGTTTAATTTTACATTCTGGTCCCGCAGAATCTGCCTTGATAGAGTCTTACTTGTATAAAAGTTCCCCTGTCTGTATCTTTGTCAGCATTTGAAGTTGTTTTTTTTTTCATAATCAATTTTATGTGTTTATGTGTGCATGAGTGTGTATATGAGCCAGGTGCACGCATGGGCCCGTGGGGGTTAAAAGAGGCATTTCCATCTTCTGTAACTGGAATTGCAAGCACAATTGTAAGTTGCTATGTGGGTGCTGAGAAAAGAGCCTGGGTTCTCCATAAGAGCAGTAAGTGCTCTTAGCCACTGGGCTCTTTGTTGCTATTCTCTTAATGATTGGCATTCTGCCAATGGTGAAATAGAAGCTCACTGTGGTTTGGATTTGTATTTTTCACATGGCTGACACTATATATATTTTTTTGTCCCTTAAAAAAAAACACTTTTATGAACAAGCAAGACTTCAGAGTGGGTGAGGGTCCTTAATGCCAAGCCTGACAATTTGAGTTCAATCCTCAGAACCCACATAGGGAAGGAAGTGACTGACACTTGTAAATTATTGTCTGAAATGTGCAAATGCACCATGGCATGTGTAAGCAAATATGTATGCCTGCACAAACACACACACACACACACACACACACACACACACACACACACAATTTAAACTTCTAATCTTACTCTTGGGAACAAGTAGGATTACAGTACTATTTCTCTGGCACTGTAAGAATTAAGTCTTATTTTCATTTCCTTGTAGTTTATTAGAACATAAAATTTTAGAAATGGAGGGAAAACACAAGGAAGAATTGGACACCCTGAAGGAAGAGAAGGAAAACCTTCAGGGTTTGGTTACGCGTCAAACCTTCATCATCCAGGAGTTAGAGAAGCAACTGAGCAGAGCCACCAACAACAACAGCGTCCTTCAGAAGCAGCAGCTGGAACTCATGGACACGGTCCACAACCTCGTCAGCCTGTGCACTAAAGAAGGTGGTAAGAACCCTTCCCTTCTTCTGGCTTTGTAAATATTTTGTTTCGTGCAAGCGAGTAAAGGTTTGCTACTCTGTTCTCTGTTCCACTATGGCCAGTACAAATGCAGTTGGAAAAGCATTCATAAAGAGTTTGCTGACAGTTTTCACAGCTCTCTAAGTTCAGAACATTTATTTTTAAGTTTGCGTTGGGGTATCTGCAATGTCTTTCTAAAAGGATTTTATAAAAATTATCTTTCATTCTTGGTTCTTTTTTTTCTGAGACAAGATTTCTCTGTGTAACAGTTCTGGCTGTCCTGCAACACACTTTGTAGACCAGGCTGGCCTTGAACTCACAGAGATCTTCCTGTCTCTGCCTCTCAAGTGCTGGGATTAAAGGTGTGAGCCACCACTGCCTGGCTCATTCTTGGTATTTTTAACACTGATAAAATCTCTTATATAGTGATGGTTATATATTTGACATTATGGTGTTAGATACTTTTGTATAGGACAGAAATTAGTTCAGAGCTCTGGGGTGAGTTTTTTCAGGGGGGGTTCTTGATTTATAATTAATTTTAATTGTTTCCATTTTCAGGAGAGAGGGAAGTGATACATGTAGAGAAAAGAGGAAAGAGATGGTCCTCAATAATTTTTATAGTAAGGAAAGATGGTTGTTGGAAAGTATTCACTAATATCCCTTGTCCTTGATCCTGTGCAGAGATATGACAGTGATATCTATGCACTTTGGGGATGTCTTTGTGAGGATGAAACTTAAATTGTATATGACTGGAATATCTGGAGCCATATAACCTCACAGCTGCAAGTCAATATGTCTTGAGAAGCTATCCATCCATTTACTCTTCTTTCTTTATTGTGTGTAGGACTGATGTATGTATGAATATGAGTATGTGTGTGCCATAGTGTACATGTGTGGGTCAAGGGACAACTTCATGGAGTTGCTTCTCTGCTTCCACATCTACATGGGTTCTGAAGATCAAATTCAGGTCACCAGGCTCATGCAGCAAACGCCTTTCCATTTGAACATCTCACCCCGCTCTTATTCAACCACTGCTGAAGCAATGCCCTTTTGCACATATCGAGTTTAAGCAGAGTCCTGGCCTGCAGCTCAGTAGAGAGCTTTAAAGTTTGGAGCCTGAGTTCATCTTGTGTAGTTCTCCTCTGCAATCAGCCCTTTGGAGTGGAGATGGGACTATAAATGGAGATAAGCGAGAGCACCGCTTACATCTGAAACTGATTGTAGTCATTGAGCTGTGGCTTGTGTGACCATTCACGTCACGGTTCAGTGTGGGTATGCAATGTACACATGTGGCAGATCCTTGACTCGTGGTGCTACATTAAAAAAAAAGAAAGCCCCGTCTCAGGCTTTCATGTCTAGATAGGCATACACAAGATAACTTTACATGAAGTGATCTTGTTTTAGAGACATTTCACATTTCTGTTACACTCCATTTCCTTACATTGTATCTCCTTTAGATAGTCTAAACAAGCCTCAGAGATATTTTGTAAAGAACTTGTTTTAAACAGTGAGTCTGGAGAGCTCCATTTGGGTGTGCTCAGTAATGTGATTGGGAAGAAAAAAACCTGCTAATCAGACAGAGCCTGCCAAACTCTAAGTTAGAGTCCACTGGAAGAAAAGTATGGTAAGATTTTGCCAGAGAATTTTAATAGAGCTCATGAGTATTTATAAATTAAGTATTAATATGAGACGTATCTATTCTCATATTGAGATGAATACGTTGGGAGAAAGATTGAAAACATATTTTTCTTATCATCCCAAGACTTAAGCACATGGAGTTGGGTAGTATTTTTTGCATGATTTCAGAAATGTCCAGCATGGAAGTTCTCACAGAGCTCATATGTCTGCCTACTTATCACAAGTTAATTTCATCCCCCACTGTTTGTCTAATAAACATGTCTGTAAGCTGTTAGAAGCAAGGAGGGTGACCTTAAAATTTCTGCCTTGGTTTGAAGTTCGACTCCAATATCAGTAACCAAATGTCTTCCCTGTTCATTTATTGAGAAATTATGATAGCAAATATGACAGGTGCCAGCCTCCCTGAGCATCCACGCAGGGTGTGGGAAAGGTGTCGGTGTCTGCTTTATGATGAAAACCGTGGAAATAATAACACAGACTGAACTGTCTGACACGCTAACACTTCAAATATAGTTCTTCCTTTTAATGATGCAGCCATCAAACAAATCTTGTCCTGGCTGAATATTTAAAACTTTGGAGAGGACTGTCCGATTCTCCACTGAGTTTTGGGCTCTGATAGCTGCAGACTTTGTTCTTGTTAGTTTGCATTCCCTTTACTCTCAATTAAGTGTTCTGGCCATTTTAGCTCACTAAAGAGGCACACAACAGATGTACCTCTCACTATGGTTTCTATCTAGATGTTATTCTTCTTTGTCTTTATATTTTCAATTGAGCGACACATAGTCTTTAGTTATTTGACATTTGAATTTTAAAGTATACATAATATAGTGCTGAATTAAATGTAAGTTGCTAGATAAACTTTGATTTCATTTTAGTTATGAAACACATTTCCAATCTTTATTTTATGACCAAAATTTATTGATTATATAGGTTTATTGTTTATCAAATGACTTTATGAGATTATTTTACTTTTAAATTTATATGCATATAAATATTGCAAAATTAATGTACCATAATGTGACATTAAATTTCCTAAAATAAATATTGAGAGTTCGAACAGTGTCATAATAACAAGTTTTGTGCAACTTACAAAACAATTTAACTTTGGGTTCAATGTACTTTAGTCATTTGGGGCATGATCTCAAATATAATACCATATAGCCCACAAGAATACATTCTTAGTGAGTTTTCTCTGTCCAATGGTTAGGTAGAAAACATCTGGCAGGATAATTTTGCCTACTTTGCCATGACAGGGAAGGAATGAAATGAGATGTTTGATATAAAGCAAGGCATACAGTCAGGCACTAAGTTTTAGTCCTTTCTATCTCTCCTAAGGAACAAAATTTGATTAAACAAACATTAGTAAGTGTTGTTTGCAAGCAGGATTTCTTCAGTGTACAACTGAACACAGTGCTCTAGACTAACTCCCAAGAGCCTTCCAAGCTGCTTCTTTTAGTCTCAGTTTTCTGATATCTAAAAATGGGATTACCACTTCTACACAAGGAGCTCATAGAACATCATAAATACGTGCAGTCTACTGGATAGTTCAAGTTTCTCTAGGAATCAGTTTTATATGTTTTATCACAAAGAAATGAAAATTATGTGATAATGCATTAACGTTCCATGGCAAAGTATGTCTGGTGCACAATGAGCAGATATGTAACTTCCTCCAAATTTCATTTGATCCAAAAACTGCAAACCCATCTTTCCATAGAACAATCTCTTCCACTTCATAGTGCTTTCATACTAGAACATACGATGCCACATGAACCACTTACTCTAAATTTCCTAAGAAACATACTTTCAGTAACAACCCACCATGCTTTCCTCTTGCACTGGTCAGGCAACAGTTGTATCTTAGGCCAGCAGTCATTTCAGACTGCATCATAGCCACTTTTTGCAGTTTCCGGGTACCACATTTATTTTTGTGTAATCTTTGCAAACATTGGGTCACATTTATTCTTAGGCACATTACCCACTAGAGAAATACTTCCTTCAGTGTGATCACAGTGTCAGAGCTTAGTGGCTTGCTTCGTGCTTTTGGGCAGATCATAGTTATTGCTAGAATTAAAAAGTTCACACTGACAATGGCATGGAAACAATGCCTCAAATGCTTTAGAGAGGACAACTGAGCACTGTGACTACCACCACTAGTCAACATCATCCCTGTACACTGGTGATTCTGGTGATTATTAAGATATCACCACATACATTGGAAGCAGTAGAAACCACATCATAATACGAAATTGAGAATTTAATTAATGGCAAAGAAATGAAAAAGAACAATAAAAAACAGTAAAGAAAAGAAAAACTGAAAAAGGAACCATTCTCCAAGCTAATCATGAAGTGACACATTCCTTATCGCGTTGTTCAAGTCAGCTTAGCGCGCATTCCTGCTGTACTAAATGTGATTCATGAATTCATCTTTCATTCAAAAATAATTTTGTAACAACTACTCTTTTATACAGTCTCTTCCAGGGAATAATGGTTCTTTTTGTTTTGATGTATCAAAAACTTAACTTCCTACATGTCCTCACATTGTTCATATGCCTGGGGAGAGACAATATACTTTAGTCTTAGTATTTTAGTGGCTTCAAGGAAACTGGAGATTTGTAGAAAAACAATCAAATGAGTATTATGTTCCTGAATTCTTCATTAGTGGTGAACCCAGGTTGGCAGGCACTAGCCACACATGTGTACTAAAATCCTGGCAAGGAGACCTGGGAGTTAGCACAGTCAGTAAAGGGCCAGTTATGTGAGCATCGGGACCCGAGTTGGATCCCCAGGAATGATGGGAAAAAAGCTGGGCATGAGGCAAGCCATATAATCCCAATCTTGAGAAGGTGGGGAGACGTGAATCTTCTGGGCTCTACTAGCCAAATAGCCTAGCCTCCTTGGCAAGATCTGGCTCAGTGAGAGACCCTATCTCAGTACACAAGGTGGATGGCACCTGAGAAAGAAAACCTGAGGTGCACTTCTGGCACACACAAGTGCATCTGCACACACAGCAAAACACACACACACACACACACACACACACACCACATAAAATGTCATTACCAGGACAGAGTAAGGGTACTACCCAACATCTATTGACTTTTCTTAATGGTTTTATTGAATGTTTAGTGTGACCCTGGTACTATGTAAACTTTATCTGTATTAAGTCTGTTCTCACTAAAACATTATAAAGGAGTTACCAAGTCTAGCACATCTTGTCACTTCCATGGGGAACTTAAAAATACGAGTAATTTATCTTCATACCTAGAAAAAAATGGGCCCAGTATTAAAGCATAGGTAGGTTGGCTTTAATAGAGAGATGATGGCTAAGTCCTTGAAAGGAATACAGTAGAGGACCAGCCCTTTGCAGAGAGCACAAGTAACATGTGTGTTGTCCAGAAGGCATAACAACGTGTATAGGACTAGTATATGTAGATCAATGGACTAAATCTTAGACTTGAGGCCAGAGAGTGTGAAAGAGGATGTGAAAGAGGTCAACTGACAGAGACACTTTCATCTTCTTTAAGCAAGATTTTTTTCACCTCTAAATAGGCAATCCATTGTCAGTCTAAAGAGATGGAATGGCCTTTGCATTTTACAAAAAATTTTCTCTAAAAGCATACACACAAGTAATATTATACCTACTGAACACATTATTTAGAAATATATTTAATATTACACACACACACACACACACATACACACACATGCAATAGCAATTAGTGAAAAAGGAGGCCATGAACTTGAAGAAGAGCAGGGAGTAGTATGGGGAGCATAATTACACAGGCACACATTTGTTTACAGCTTTAGAGAATTTATTTGCTACAATTATGAGCTCATTTTATAAAATAGTAAATGTAAAAAATATAAAATCAAACTAAGGGAATTCAAATTCAGAGTTCTTTATAGAGCAGATTAAAAAATATAACAGCAGCAAATTATTAGTGAGCAGTGTGATGATGGAGAGTAGTTAGGAGTGGTGTCCCCTCTCCAGTAGAAGGTAAATATAGACGTACATATATATATGTATGTATACATATACATACATATATGTGTGTGTGTGTTTGTGTGTGTGTGTGTGTGTGTGTGTGTGTGTGTGTGTCTGTGTGTGTGTGCGTACTAAGATTTCGGAGCTGAGATACGACGGTGGCAGGCAAAGTCAACCACATGGCTCAGTTGTACAGACTGAAGACTACCTACATTCAAGAAACTCTGTTGTTACAGGATAGGTAAAAGTCTCAGATTGGCAAATATATAGGACACAAAAATAAATGCAGAGGACCCGGGCATAATGATATACTCAGTTCCCTACTAAGAAATTCACATAATAAGTTTCAGGAACCTCCCATGGGAGTCTCTTTAAAAAATTCTTTCACATGATCTGAGAGCCATAATGACTGATAAGACAAATTTTTCAGTGGGCTAAAGTGCCTTTCCCAGAGGCTGATTACAATGGTATGAACATGTGATCATTATTTTAGTCTTCTGGCCTTCTTTAAAAAGGTGAACTGAAGCATCTGCTTCCTTCCTAGTACTGCAGAGTCCTTTGGCTCGGTTCTCAGAATAATTCTACCATCTGAAAGGAATTTACCTCCTGTGCAGTGTCTATTGAGTTTTTGATGTAAATCATCCAGTCAAGAGATGGGAGAGTTTGAACTGCATGTCTCTTGAGTTCAGAATGACTCTAAAAACATGGCAAGTGGTGGGAGGAAATTAAAAGTTTTTGAAAGCCACTCAGATAAATATTGGAAAAATAGGAAATATCACTTTCATTGACTGAGGGAAATACTTGAGTTTTTTGCTGACCACTTGTAATGCACAATTGAACATTAGGTAGAAAGAGAAAGGAAGGAAAATAAACAGATATCGGCTGCATACTACAGTGAGCATTTGTTCCCATTGAGTGGAGGAAATGCTTTATCTTGACAGAAAATTATATGTCAAACATATACAATTTCCGTAAAATGAACCACACTATCTAGCACTTCCTTTCATAAAACAGAGTGGCTTAAGGGGAAAGTGTTTACTTTTGGACATAGTGTGTTTCTTCTTTCAGATGGAGCATGTTATCTGCCTTCTGAAAAGCTGTAAGTTTTATTTTGAAAAAGGGATGAATAGTGAGTGGATAGCTGAACTACTGATACCAAAATTAAAAACTACAGTTGCTGACCTCATCCATGAACAAATTCTAAACCACATCTTTTGAGGGAGATTCGAAAGGTTGTGGTTCTCATTTAAAATTTGTTTCTACTTCAGAAACTACATGAGCTATCTGCAAAGTGGTATCTCCTGGTTCCAGCTAGGCCTGGGCATTACCACAATGAAAGGCCCATTGAAAAAAAAAAGTTCCCTTCATGTTTCAACATAATGATGGAAAGACTCCATTCCTGGTTCTCTTGAGCTCCGATGACCTGCACCATTCAGGCAATGAAGCACAAATAGTTTGAAGAGAGCCTTAACTAATAGTTTCTTGGACTCAACCACATGCAAGTCAAATTCTGTAGCTATTTTATGAGTCCAGGCTACACAGTGACAGTAGACGTTAATTAGGTATAGGACTTGACACCTATAACTACCCTGAGAAAAAAAGAGTATTATTCAATAATTCACGATGTATGCATCTTATGAACTGTAGAGTAAAAATGTGGAAATTTTTACACTTTCAGAAGGGAGGATAAAGAGTAAAGTCTGAGACACATTACACTATACATTTAGCTTGAAATACATACACAAGTATTTTAGCATAAGAATTTTTTAAAAGTCAACTGCAAAATATCTTTAAAACTCTAGTAATCCATAAAAGCTTTAAACTATGACAGGATGGCTCAGTAAGTAAAGGCATTTAATGTATAATCCCTATTACCTGACTTCAATCTCCTGATCCCACAGTGACAGAGAGAACCAATGTCTGAGGGTTATCCTCTGAGCTGCTCACACATGCTGTGACACTGTGTGCCTGCAACACACATACACACACAAACACTCTCTCTCTCTCTCTCTCTCTCTCTCTCTCTCTCTCTCTCTCTCTCTCTCTCACTCTCTCTCTTTCTCTCTCTCTCCTCCTCCTCCTCCTCCTACTACTACTACTACTAATAATAACTTAAAAAAACAAAGCATTTTGGCTCCTTATATAAATTCTCAATTTTCTTCAGACTAAAGAATTATAACTTCTTTTGAGTACTGTCATATCTAATCCCAGAGATGGTGATGGTATTCACATTCTGACCTAAACCATCCTTGTTGAGTTGTGTTAATATGGGACCTGCCAAAGATGATCCACTTTTATAATGGATTTATAAAATCAAAATTGTAAAGGTAATATCAATGTCTGGTTTCTTTTAATTTGTATACTTAATGTTTTACGTGAATTTATACTTATGAATATTATGATTGCACATTAGAATGAATTCTTTAGTAAGGGTGAACTTGAACTTAGGGTTCAGTTTTAAGTAGAAATGCCAGTGTGAAGGGAGGTATGGTCAGGTATTTAAACTTGTAGACACACATACGCACAGCTCATCTCAACCATTGTAAGTCCTCAAGCCCCATGTATCTGACTTGGATGTTCCCTTCAGAGTTTCCTGGTGTAACTGTGGGATATGCCATCTGCAGGGCAGTACGGGGTGACATAGATAGAAAAAACAGAAGCGAGGATGTCAGGTTTAGGTCCAGCTCTGCTGCTAGGTAGCTTAATATAAAACATCACACACCCAAGTGCTCGCCCAGTGTCCTAGACCATAACTGCCTTCTTCGTGGTTTCAATCAATCGTTCCCTGTCTTCTCCTAACACCTTAGGAAGTTGTGAACAGAATGGAGCCACATGTGGAACCTGAATGAACAGTCAGGAATCCAAGTTTACTTATCACAAGTGTAAGAAGCGAAGTGACAGTCATATGGTGTCAGTCAGCCCTTATTTTCTTTAAAACCTTGAAGGCTTCCTGGTGCTGCAGCCTTCAGAAGCATCTGGCACCGACTCTGTGCGTCCGGCCTCGCCTGGAGACTTTCATTCCATTTTAATAGATTTTGCTGAAATCAGTTATTTGTCCACTCATAACAAGGCATAAAAAATATGCCTTTTAAGCTTTCCCACATGTGGGGAAAGCCTTTTGTGTAACATCAATACGGTTCTGCCAGGCTGAAAACATTACATGGGAAATTAACACACATGAAACCCGAAATATCTTTGTTAATGAAGTGACCTCATGAACAAGTGGCAGGGGTCACACAGCATTCATAACTGCCCGTAGGGTTCCCAAAGAGAAAAGACAGAAAAAGAACTTATGAAAAATGATTGATTACTTTGTTAAATGAAGTTATAACTCCATTTTAAATTTTTAGCCAAATATTTTTGTTCCTCTCTTATTTTTGTCCCGGGCAAATGAATATACATTAAACACATGAGATATTTCATGTTAGAGGGCCACTGGAGAAAGTACTCAGATATCCCAATCAAACTACACTAGAACTATGTGACATTATTCTTTCATGTTAAAAACATGTACCACAAAACTAGAGGTCCTTCTGTAGCGCTGGTTAAACGAAGAGCCTCATGTACATAAGACCGCTTCTCCACCACTGAACTGTGTCTCCCAGCCCTAGGCCCAGCTCCAGGGACCTCTTAATCCCTAATCCTATTAGCTTTTGAAGCTGTGGCCCATCGCAGATGCACATTTCTGACAAGGATTCCCATCTCATGGTCAGTTCTGCTGCCTGTGGCTCCCTTCTATTCTCATGTCATCATCTGTCACAGCTGCCTCTTATCACTTCCCTGTGCAGCCTGCTTCCGTGAGAAAAGCCTGTACTAAAGCAGAATTAAGGCCTGTGTCAAACCACCTAAGAAACTGTGTGTGACTTTGCACTTGAGAACAGCAGTGATGGGACGTCAAAGTCAGATGGTCTACTGGAGTTTCATTTCAGCGTGGTCTGACACCAGAAGCCAGCAAACCTCAGCCACGTCTGCCATCACTGTGGTCACTGAGCATTGCCACTTACAAGTTTTAACGAGATTAAACACATCATTGGTCCTTGGTTTACATAGTAATATACCCCAAAACTCCTTGTAAGATGTTTATAAGGATGGAATGAAACACTTAAAACAAACTGAACATAGAAAATTCAGAATGTAGCATTTGGTAGTACTCAATGAACATTGGCTGCTTTTATTATGATTATGTTTATTGTAGTACCACTGTGAAAATATTTAAGAATTTATAGATTATATAATATGCATCTAGATATTTCAGATAAAGGTGAAATAGTTCATTGTTTCAAAATATACAAATTGAAATGATAATGTAGTAAGTAAATGATATTCAGGTTTCGTTTACCTGTGCCAATGTCAGAGAGAATTTGTGGGGCACCATCAGCTTTGAAAAGAAGAGAAATATTAGCTAACTTAATTCAGACTTCAGAATAAGGGTATTCCTGAATATAATGTATATATTATGTGATGAATATAATATATATATGTGTGTGTGTGTGTGTGTGTGTGTGTGTGTGTGTGTGTGTGTGTATAGATGCGTATATATAGCCAATTTTCAGCAGGCTAAAGTTTTCACACAAAGCAATCCAGAGAAACTTAACTTTGAATGTGCATTTTAGACATGACAAAAATACCATACAACTTTTAAGCATAACATGAACCCACAGAAACAACTAACCTGGCTCATAAGACCTCATGGACTCTGGACCGACAGCTAGGGAGCTTGCATGGGACTGACCTTGGCCCTCTACATATGTGTGACAGTTGCGTAGCTTGGTCTATTTCTGGGACTCCTGTCAGTGGGATCAGGGCCTGCCCCTAAATGCTTGAGCTGACTTTTGAGTACCTATTTGCCATACTGGGTTGCCTCGTCCAGCCTTAATACGAAGGGAAGAGCTCAGTCCTACCTCAACTTCGTATGCCATGCCTTTTTGACACCCATGGGAGGCCTGCCCTTTTCAGAACAGAAACAGAGGAACACTGGATGGAGGGGTAGAGGTGAGGTGGGGGAGGGAACAGGAGGAGAGGATGGAGGGGAAAATGTGGTCAGGGTGTAAAATAAATTTAAAAAATTAGTTAATAAAAAACTTTAATGTATTCTTGTAGCTGTACATATTTGTGCATATACTATAAGATCATGGGGAAGTATCTTTCATCTTCATATCTATGTCTACAAAATACGGAACTATGGACTACATATAAATAACTGATTTTTTCCACACTCTTATAATGCAAAGAAGCATCTTCTTCTACTTCTGAAAGTCCCTGTAGATTATTTAGATTTCTGGGGAAGGTCTTCAAAGTGAAGTTTCCTTAAAATGCCCACACACCTGGCTGGGAAGTACAGAATCACATCAATCAGGTTGTGAGCATGCTTGGCCCTTGTCAAGTTTGCCGTTTTTACTTATCCTTATGCTCACTGAACCTCAGTGACCTGTTGAAATCACAGATTGAGGTCAATTTCAAATGCTATGATCTCTCTAATGACGTTGGTTCAGAAAATTTCACTAGGTTCATCCTTGAACAGATAATTTTATCCATGTGTATTCTATGTTTGCAAACCTTGAAAAGCTTTGAATCATTCATCACATAGCAGTCTTAAGAAGAATGTCTGAGTCATAGACTTCTTGCAGCAAGTTATTCAGAGGTGACTAGGAGGAGAAGCCAGTGTTTTGCCTTGTCTCTGGAAGCAGGGCTAATGGCTCTCTGTGTTCTCTAGGGTGGCAGAGATTAAGAATTAATAAGTCCACATTCCAGGAAGTTTTCTCTTGAAGGTTCATCTGACTTGAAGTGACCCTCTGCCTCAGCTTTCATGGCCCTTGCCTGAAGTCAGTTGGATGGTTGGTATACCATCTGGGCTGATATCGGTTGACCAAATGAAGAGAAAAGCAAGAGACAGTCAACAGTTGCTAGTCTCAGCTTCCAGTTGCTTACTGACTGAATGTTGGCTGGTGACAGACAGACATGCACCTGCTCATGTTCCTATTCTTCCCTTTACCTGACAAAGACTTGGTTGTACAGATAAGGTTAAATGAAAAGAATGAATAATGACTCTTTCCCAAGACTTTCTAGATTTATTGCTGATATCTGCATGAGTGAAGTCTTTGAACTGACATACCAGGCCCTTAAGCTTTACCTCTGTTAAGCTGTTCTGCAGGTTTTATTATTTTAAGTGTTATCTCTTTGAGGCAGTCTTCCTGAGTCTGCTTGGCAGATGGAGTCCATTCTCCTTGAAAGCTCCCAACGCACTTGACATATGTCTTTAAGATAACAATTATCTGCATTCTCTCTTTTTGATACTCTGTTTACACTGGTAATACTATAGCCCTAGAGGCTGTTGCCAGCCATTTTGTGACCAGGTAGAGAACCAACAAAAGTGATTCATGAGAAAGATAAAGAAACACATTTCTGGTCACACTGTTGGAAACCTGATCGTGTCTTACGTAAAGTTATCTTTTTGCTTACGCCAGTGGGAGCTGAATTCTCTGCTGTCATGAAAGAAACTGTTATAGATATAAGTATCATGAAAGATCTACTACTATAATAGATCTTTCTGTCCTCATGCTGTGATCTCATTAAGAACATGTTTTATAGTCCTTAGTTATGTATCTTTATTGCCTAGACAAAATTTTACACATAGGAAGTGTTCAATCAATATGTGTTGAATTCATTAATTAATAGGAAAAGACAAGAAGAGAATAAGTATAAAACCTTAGGCTAATTGTTTATTATTATTTAAAACTTCACTAATATTTCACTGATGATAACCAGAAGAAGAAAAGGGATCAGTAAGAAAAAGGGTGAAAATGCAGTTGGGCAGATTGACTAGCTTAAGGTAAATAAGAGCTGGGGTAGCAGCTGACAGATAAGTAGGCATAAGAAGCATAAAATCAAGAGGAAAGAAAATATGAAGTTAAAAATGCTTTTATGTCATAATCATCTCTGTAGTACTTTGAAGTTGTGATAGTGTGTAAAGGTAAATACACAAGAATGAAATCCTAGTACAAATCCAAATGTATATGTGACATGCAAATGACCAATAAGGGAGAAGTAGGAAATGAACGTAGAGGAAGAGAAAAGGGGCTGTAAGTGTTCAGTGTGAAAAGTGATGGAAAGAGAAGCAATGATGAGTTCTGACGTACAAGGGACTGGCAAGGAGACAGGTTATATAGCTTTGACCCTCATAGGAAACCAAGTGGTTATGTAGGTTGTATATAAAGAGTAACAGCAGAACAGAGTGAAGTGGTCTTGATAAAAGGTTTGAAATTTGAGATACACTGTGCAGACAATGAGATCTAAAACTCTAGAAATGACAGTATTTCTTATTAAGAAGTGGGCGTGAGTGACAGTGGACAGAGATCACCACAAATGCCAAATGCCACCTGAGATAAGCCCTTCTTCAATGCCTGATTCACAATCATGGATAGGTAGGAAGAGAAGGGATGTTGGGAAAGGGCAGGTTAGAACAGTGGGGTTCAAGATTCTCTGTTAGAGGAAAGATATACCCATTGGAAACTAAAGAATAGGACAGGAAAAGATAATAGAATGCAGTCCAGGAAGCAACCTCAGGTTTAAAGGTCAATGTTTAAAGTCATGCTGTTTTTACAATAAGTTTAAAGTCTTTAAAAGATAGACAAAGACATTGAGCCAGTTTCTAAATCATTCTGCACCACTGGATAACTGATGTCTTGTATAGCCTCTTCTAATTAATTCTTCTTTGTCCTGTTGTTATTTACCACACACACCTCTAAGATCTATGGTCTAATTAAATCTCCTCTTTGAACAATTTATCACTGATTTTTGATGCTTGTGGAGTTCAGTAAATTCATCTTCTTTTATTGTCTCTCTGTGCTTTAAAGTTTTCACCATTTATCCACTTTCACAACATCCAGGCAGGACACTAAATTTCAGAACACTTTAGTACTTAACAGTGAAATTATTCAAACATTAACAACCTACTTATTGTCTATGTATCACAATATTATCATTTAATATTCAATAATCTTAGAATCTTTACTACTAGATAAAACTTACAGAATACCATGAGATTACTTCCTTCTTTTTGACTCAAAGCAATGATATATCCCAACTGTGTCAATGAATGAAATAAGCCAGCTAAGTTTTGTAAGAAGAAGTCAAATCAATAAAATGTTACAAATGACTAGATGGTTTTAACTTCCCTGGATTTAGTAAGCTACAGGTTTTAAACTTGAGGCGAGAAAGCATAGCAGCTCCACCTCCTGTGTACTTCTATGTTCTGGTGGTGTTCATTTCAGAAAAGTGAGTGGAAATTTAACGTTGCTATTATCAGTGTTTTTACCATTATTATATTAGTGGTAGTAACTACTGTTTCTGTAGTGTTACCACACTCCACTCTGCTTTGTGTGTGATCTACGTGCCTACATCAGAAATATTAATGACTTCTTCAGATTAGAGACTAATTTTAACAAACACCCTGGAAGTCTAACTACCTCTATAGATGGACTTTTCTTTAAACCACAGTATAAAACAACAAAACCAGAGATAAGCTGTGAATGAATCTTTTAAATTAAATTCATTTTCAAAGTTTTAACACTCTAAAATGTAGCCTAAATCAATGTCTTAAAAATAAAATTTTGTATTTAGCAATTTAGAAGCAGCAGCCTAGTCTTTAGGAAAGTTGTATCTTATGTAGAGAGGATCTGTCATTTTCAAAAACGCTGACTCAAATGGAGATCAAACCAAAGTTCTATGTCACACATATCACCATCACAACAAAAATTTATAGTTTAACCACAGTATATTTTCCCAGGTAGAGAATTTATATTACTAATTTAGACAACACTGACACAAATTCCACAAAGGAAAATAATAGCCAACCTTCCCCTTCTTCCTGTTTCTGAAAATGTGTGTGGAAAAGCTTCTCTAACCACACAACGGCCCCTTCACCCACATCTTCCTGAAGTGGAAAGTGAAGGGCACAGGAGCTGAACAAGGGAGGGATGGGAATGTATTCCTTACATAACCACACACATGAGGGCAGGAAGTGGTGTGTTCAATGAGAGAAACATTTTCTTATTAGATAAATGACTTTCTCCTCCTCTCACCCTAAAAAGAAAAATGAGTTTCCCCAATGGGTTTCTACTCACCACATTTTCCTGTATTTTTTCATCCTCTTATGCCATCATAAACTTTAGCTAATATTTCTTTACATTCTTGTTTGGGGCACTTAATGGGGATATTTTTCACCTTTACACACAAGAAGGAATCAAGTATTGAGTATTTAGGAACAATTGATTTTGAAAATTAATGGCCCATTTAGTTATTCTAAGTAAAACCCAGCAAACTGTTTTGTTGTTTTTAGCCAAGCGCCAATCAAAATGTCTTTTTGGTAAGCATTTACCTATATGTTTTAAATGGTTCTTTGCATACATTTAGCAAAAATACTTCTTCACTGTCATATCAGCTTTCCAGTGTGTGTACTTATTCTGTGTTGACATTGCAGTTTGTGATAGCAGTGCTTAAATGTAACTTTGCAAAACCATTAACACAGGCAATAGCCTCATATAAAATGAAGAATTATTAAACACTTTAATTTTTATATTATGGCAACATATCTGACACAAATACTTTGCTTTCTTGAAACATAATCTAGCAGTTTTACAGTTTAAAATATTTGCATTAACATAACTCATTCCACAAATATTAGACTCCCTACCACTTATAAAAGGCTAACTATTATTCAATTACATTTGATTCAAGCCAGTATTTTATATCCCTTTCACACTTTTCAGATTCATTTAATAGCAATTACTCATGGTGGATATTTGATGTTTTTATTATGTAGGAACATTGTGAATTAAACTGACTGGAAACATATTCATTAAAAAAGGACTACTATTTCAAAAATTCTTAATTAAATAAAACCTATTATGAAAATATCATGTGTTTGTTAAAAAATGCTAGATCATCAATGTTTAATATAGCACATACTTCTCTAGCCAAGAGCTATTAAATGGGTCAATTTGTATTCTGATTTCATTAATGAGAACTTAAAATGGTGTGAAGCTCTGTGAATAAAATAAGGCTCTTCTCATTGAAGAACTCATTATTAGTTTGGGTTACAATGGAATAATGACTGGCACTATCAAAGTACTTTTTGAAGAAAGAATTTAAACATCAAATGTAATGTAGATGTTTACAGCAATAAATATAGGCAGTAGTGTTCTGTGGGTTTAGATTGAAGAGTTCCTAGAAATTTTCTTAAAAGCCAAAACCAAAGATTTCAAGACAGCTAGACTTCAAAAGTATGAAACAGTAGTCAGGCAGTGGTGGCGAATGCCTTTAATCTCAGCACACAGGAGACAGAGGCAGGCAGGGCTCTGAGTTCTTAGCCAGCCTGGTCTATAGAGTGAATTCCAGGATAGCCAGGGCTACACAGTGAAACCTTGTCTTAAAAATTGAAGAAAAAAAAGAAAGAAAATTTAACTGCACTTTGTGTCTTATTTAGTTCCCTGAAGCTAAATCATGACACAGATGACCCAAAATGAGTAAATTAATATTATTTAGAAATTAGGTTTAGAAATAAGCTTAAAAATCCATCACCTCAACTTCTAGAATTCGAATCAATCCTGTAAATTTAAGTAGAGCACTTCTCAACATGGTCCCAAGAGTTGCAATAACAGCACAAGTGTTATGGGGGTAGCCAGTTAACTTCTGATTGCATTTTAGGCCACTCTACAGGGGGAAAGGGTAGTCTAGTCCTGTAAATCTGTCTAACAGCCCATGGTTGTGGAGTTCACAACCCTCATGGGTGAACCTACTACTATTACTACTACGATGCAAAATGGACATGGTGTCAAACTTCCCTCTAAATGCATTTCTCTAACTCATAGATTCATGTAGCTGTCAGACACTATCAGAGAAGTTTCTTTGTGTAGTGGCTGGTGATTAATGTAGAAACTGGTAAGTGGTCAAAGTGTAGAAAATGTGTTTGTGGACTGTTCAGCTGTAAACGGGAAGTCTATAATCAACTCCTTTCACCAAGGCTCAGGAACCACTGCAAAAGAGACAGTGGAACGTTTGTAAGTGGCAGAGGTCAGGGAAGGCTGGAGCAACACAGTGTCCTCTGGGCTTGACTGAACCACTGTACTCATGAGCTCATGGCAGCTTTGATTGCCTGCACAAGACCTTCGTGAGATCCAGCCAGTCAAGATTCTAGCATGGGGGAAGCAGGGATTCCAAGCTTATACATGGAACCGAGGTGCTATTGATAGCTGATGACTTCTGAAGGAAGGAGAGTTAGTTTTCATCAAGGGTGTGGACCTGGCAGGTCACCTATGCTCACTGGGTGGCCCCACACGGAACAGTAGATAGGCATAAAGTATTAGTCTGTGTGAGTCATTTGAAAAAGGAGGACATAAAGTTGGGAGGGGTGGGGTTAGGGTAATCAACCAAAATGCACTATATGAATGTAGGAAGCTCTCAAAGAATTAATAAGAATGTTGTATTTTTAAATGTTTTCACATTATTTTGGAACTCACTCTGAAGACCAGACCAGGCTGGGCTTGAACTCACAGAGATCCTCTTGCCTCTGCCTCCTGAGAGCTGGGATTAAACGTGTGCACCATTACCTCTAGGCACAGAAGGTATTTTCATTTGACTTTTTTTATGTTGTTGTTGCTTTTTGTTATTTTTACATTTTTAAACACTAGGATTTGAAATACAACTCATTGGTAGAGCATGTACCTAACATGAAATTTTCAACAGTGCAATAAATAAATAAACTTTTCTCTGAAATGTAGATAGGAATGTTTTATAAATTTGACAGGAAACATTGCCATAAATTGCTAACAATAGGAAGCATCACATAATTATGTAATTTGTCCATCAAGATAAAGTTTTTGAGGCTATAAAAAACCAAAGTAAATAAATTGATGTAAGATTAATATGTAATTGAAAATTGATCCACAGCTTTTTCCCTTTCAACTTAACCAGTTACTTAGTAGGTGGTATGTTTTATTTTTCAATGTGTGCAATATAGATTGTGTGAAGCCAGCAAAGACCTGCTGTTTGTAGTCCATATGGTGGTAATGATCTCAATATTTTTAGTTCTTATATTATAATATCTCTCTTTTATTTTGCAGTTTTGCTAAAGGGAGGAAAAAGGGAAGAAGAGAAACCATTTCGAGACTGTGCGGATGTATATCAAGCTGGTTTTAATAAGAGTGGAATCTACACTATTTATTTTAATAATATGCCAGAACCCAAAAAGGTAAAATCAGAAGTGCTTGTTCATGCAGTGTAAAACAGATTCTGATTGAATTGCTGTACAATCAAATAAATTTGTAAGTTTGGTAAACACAATACATGTTGGTGTACACCTATGCATGTATACACACATGCACATGCACACACACACACACACACACACACACCTCAGCTGCTCTTTTCTGTTCTCTGAGAGAGGCTGTGTTTCTCTTGTCCACAGGGGATGAAAACCCCGTTTTGCAGATGTCCTCTAAGCCTTGTTAATGATCTGATCTGTTAATTACATAAATTTTTATTTTTTTTCCATTTCTTGGATATCATAGTGCTAAAAAATGTTGGCTTCCACAAATTACATGCTGTTGCCATATTTACCTTTAGTGCATGCGGGGAGCATTAGAAATCATCTTCTAAAGTCCCAAGATGTCAGGGAGCATATGCCTTCCAGCGTAAGAGCTGGCCAAATCCAGCTATTTGCAGAATTATTGAGCCTGTTGAAGTGGGAGAAACATACACTATTTGAACACAGCATAGTGAAAGGATGTGCCCCTCATACTTACTCAAGTGTAAGTTGGAAAAACAGACTTATCTTTGAGTCTGATCAGTGTCCAAGGTAAATGTGGAAGCAATTAAGCAACATCTTGCTACCCTTTCTCTTTTAGAGACCTCTGCATATTTGTTCATTAAATCATCCATTTATGCCTTCACTCAGTACAATTAATTAGATGCCATTCATTTGCCAGTCACTGTCTAAGAACACAAATACAAAACAAGCAGTTCTGTGTGTAATAGAGAAGACAGGCATTTACCAAAAGACAGAGTAATCAAGTACTACAGAAGTGTAGTGCTAGCGATGTCTCTAGGAAGGAGATTATGTCGGGACCTTTAGACGAGGCAACCAAAGACAGTGGGATCAGAGGCAAGAAAGCTACCTGCTCTTTAACATGGAATGGCTTGTCTGGATTTACAAGATCCCAAGACAGAGGCCTGTTCTTCTGAGATAAAACACTTTCCATGGCCCTTTCCCACACCTGCGTATGCGTCGTCATTTTCTTGAATCCTGTGAGAATGCTCATGAAAGGCCTTCCTGAATTTCCCCCAAGAGTGTTGCATGACATTTCTATTACTAAAGTTCTACAAGGGAGAACTGTGGCTTTTTGTTTATGACTTCCTGGGGCCAAGCATGTTTTCTGCACATAGTTAAGTCCTTAATAAATGAACACTAGAATTAAAAAAAAAATGAAGAAAAGGACGCACTGATAACGAAAGCATCAGAACATCCACCAAGCCTAGTGGGTTTTTTTTTTTCTGATTTTGTGCATTTTGGTAAGCAAGGGAAGAGAATCTTGGAGACCAGTGTGCCAGATATCACGCCATTACCAAGGTCAGGTGTCTGGGTGAGAATCCAGGCCCAGTCAAAGGCTGGATTTCTTTCTGCCCCTGTCATTGGATCCTGATTTGAATAAGGGCTCCTGGGTGAGGTTGTCTCACTATTTCTCTCTTTTCTTGAAACAACATTTTCTTCTTAAAAAAAGCCTTCAGTTTTGCTCCACAAATGGGAGTGGGGAAGACGGGAGAGGAAGCACTGGAAGGGGTGAAGGGGACATGCGCAGTCCTCCCCGCGCTTCCACCTCAGCCACTCACAAAGGCCTGTGACGTCATCGGCTTTTCCTGTGGGGTTTGGGCGTTAGTCTTTGGATCAAGAAATCTATGACTTAAAATAAAATAAAACAAAGAAACACACAAAACTGTGAATATACAAGGATGAGGTGATCAGAATAGAACTCTATATGACACACTGACTTTTCCTTTTCAACAACTCAAGGAGTTGTGTGCTTCTAGAATTTCAGAAAGGCAGCTTGCCCAAATTATGCATGTGATAACTATTGAACATTGGCTTTGAAAACAAACATCTGTTTCCAGACTTATCAGAGTTCGAAAAAGATAATTATTTACATGGGTCATAATTGGAGTTTCACCAACCAAAAGTCCCATGAAGAAGACACATGTGTGACCTGAGTGAGCAAGTTATTAAAATTTACTTCCCTCTCTGTATCTTATATAGCCTCACTTTCTTTCCTTTTGATCCAAATCATTGACATTCTTCTAACGATAATAAAAGGCATTGAGAAAATGTATTTCTAGGCCCTGCCAGTCAGACTAGGGTATCATCAACAAAACAGTTGCTACTACCCTGAATATGCCTAATCAAAGCCCCTTTTTTTTCCTTTTTGTAATGTTCTCACAAGTTCATTAGAAGTTAAGGAAACTCAGGTCTATAAAAGCTAACAACATTAAAACTGAGTTAAGTGATATGGAATATGAAGCAATCAATAAAAGTGGGGTATTTAAGGCAACAGAGAAAAGCAATTGATAGCAAATGCTCATACTTTAGGAAGTGTGGGGACTGCAGTATACCAAAACTATTTATTTCGGATTTTTTCCTTTCTTTTTTTTTTTTTTTTTTTTTTGGTTTTGCGAGACAGGGTTTCTCTGTGCAGCTTTGCGCCTTTCCTAGATCTCGCTCTGTAGAACAGGCTGGCCTTGAACTCACAGAGATCTGCCTGCCTCTGCCTCCCAAGTGCTGGGATTAAAGGCGTGTGCCACCACTGCCCGGCTCCATATTTTTACTTAACATACATATTTTTCATACACTATATTTTGATCATGGTTCCCTCGTTCACTTTGTCAGATCCTCCTCATGGCCCTACCTATGCAACTCAATGCCTTCTGCCCTTCTTTCTTTAGAAAACAAGAAAACAAACCATAATAACAATTAAAAACAAAGAGAAAACACAAGATATGCACTATACATGTGCAAACGCGCATACACACACACACACACACACACACACACACACACACACAAAAACATAAAAGCAAAAATCAGAAGCCATAATACACAAGCAAAGGACCAGTACTACAAAAAATACCCAGACTTAGTGATGTGGGACAAAACATCTATAAAAATGCCACAGAAGGTCTTTTGTGTTGGCATTCTACTTTTGGGAATAGGGCCTGTCCTTAAGCGTGGTTAATCTACCCTGTGAAGTTGCATTGGAGAATTTTTCCTTTGCTAGTAAATGCCAATTAGAGACAACATCTTTGTTAGGGATGGGAGCTTCTGTCCATGTCCCCCTCTCAGTGCTGGGATTTGAACCTTTGCAGGTCCTGTGCATGCTGCCAGTCTGTTTTGACTGGCATTGCTCTATGTCAAAAAAAAAAAAAAATGTTCGTTAAAGTTTGAAATGTGTTGTTTTTCAAATGCCATGTGGAAGGCAAAAGTGTTAGTTTAGGATGATTCAATTTGTCAAGCAAATAGAAAATGAGAATTCTATCTTTTCTATCTTTCCTTGTTTCATAGTGTCCGTGGTCTGCGGTGGTCTCCCTCTGCATTCCCTTCAAGGCACAGTAGAAGGAAACAGAGTTTCTCTTTCCATTTCACAAGTGTTTAAAGCCAAATGCCCTGTAGTCAGTTTGCTTCATCCAAAAACAAACCATTAAATCAGAAGTCTTATTCTAAAATATTAAAAATTGTTTCTGAACTCATAATTCCTATAATTCCTGAAAAGGGACTGTAACAAATATGTTAAGCCATTTCCATTTAAGGTTATGGAAAAATAATTAACATCCAGAAGGTTAATCATTCCAATTTGTATAAAGCACAGAAGCATAAAAAGTATGTGAATCAAATTCCCCCTTTTTGTCTGGGTTTAAATCTCCGTATTAAGTTAAAAGGTGTTTAATGCTTGAAAGCTTTGACCTTGCCTGGGGAAGAAGCCAGTTCAGCCTTTTCTTGGACAGAGCTAAGCCACAGTCATCGAATCAATAGATGCAACAGACACAGTAAATGGAGCAGGGCCCCATCCACAGGAAGGGCATGCCAGATAACACAGACCACACAAGACCAGCAAGTGAACTCTTCGGGTCTCTCATGTTCAAATCCTTCTGTAACTGATCATTTATTCCAGGGCTGTCCTTAATCTTTTAGGAATAGGCTTTTCCTTTTTCTTCTGACTGTAGATAAAAATTGAGTTTTCTTTAATTTTTTCAATATTGAATCCAAATTCTTAAATAGATATAAAATACAAATTAACATGATCAATCTTCATAATGCCAGTATTAATAAACAAAAGCCAGGAATCATATTCATAAGGCAAACTTGTTGAACACTTGTATATTTTTGTTTTGAATATCCTGTACAATTTTATAATAAATTATAAATGTAAATCATGTTTAATGTCACATATAACAATACTTTAATGCACAAATATTATGCTAAATACTTAGAATAAGTAATGCATAGTATAAACCTGCATGTATTATTATAAAGTACATCTGAGATCTAAGAGCAGTGGTTAGCTCTTATACCAAACACTCCTGAAGTACTCTATGTACACTTAATCTTACACACACACACACACACACACACACACACACACACACACACACGGAAAGAATGAAGGAAAAAGAAAAAAAATGAGAGAAAGCAGAGTTGAAACTTGAATCTAGCCCTCAAGTCAGCTGAGCTCTGTTGTCCTCACATCCCTGCAGTGGCATCTGCTATCATTGTCACTCTTGTGTGTCCACAGGAATCAGACCCACTTAAGTCCCTTAACTTATTTCTCTGCCTCTCAACCTGGTGACTACTCCCTCTGTCTTTCTCTGGGTCTTCCCCTAAAACGCATTCTCAGCACTTAATATATCAAGTTGTTGGATGCCTCCTTTTAAAAAGGAAAGCTGTGTTTGGGGAAAAAACTGTGAGTGATGTAAAACAAGTGCATACAATTACATTAACAAGTTAACTGTCTTTAAAAACTCATAGCACAGTTTTCTCCACACTGTAAATTTATCAGTGTGGTAAGTATTTTTCTGAGTATGTAGGTAGGCTTTATAGCTTTGGATACCAACTTGTGTTAGAGGCAAAAGTCCATTAGGAGACAAATGAGAGAGAGAGAGAGAATGAGAATGGGGGAAGGAAGAAAGAAGAATAGGGAGATATATAGATAGATGATAGATAGATAGATGATAGATAGATAGATAGATAGATAGATAGATAGATAGATAGATAGATAGACAGATTCATTCTTTGGATTATTCAGTTAATGCACTGCAAAATTTAATTAAGAAACCAGTGTCATTAGTTTCTCCTAGCAGAATATTCCTTGATATTTTCACTAGCATTACTTGCAAACATTAGCTGCCCCAGGTGCATCTTTGAAATTTCCACCTGTGCTCCGTTTAAACTGTTTAAATTCTTTTATCTGATTTTAGTCTCATGAAGACTCTGAAATCTCTTTGGCCAAGGTCACTAATGTTCCCTTCATTTCAAGTTTGTACATATTTTAAAATATTCACTTAATTTTACCTCTCTCAAATAGTTGATTAATTTATTCTCCTTCCCAACCCCATATATTCTTGAGATTTCTTTAATCACATTTTCTTATCTTATGATTACAATGAATATTCATTTAATATCTACAATCAATTACCCGCTGCTAACGAGACAACAACAAATAAAACCAAACGGACCCACTTACAAGTTACTGATGTATATTATCTATACCAATTGTTTACTAAAACCTACTCGTGGACCACTCCTCCCATCTATAAACACATTTTCTTTACTTATTTAAATAATAGATTGATCTTTAATGATATCAGCTTTTGCTTTCAGTTACATTACTACCAATAACTTAGGCATACAGAGGGCTCAAACCCTCAATCTAGTTAAAATTCAGCTCAAATCCTAGATTCATTATAGTTGCTAAGTATAATCATTGGTAGACTACTTAAATATTTTAAACCCCAGTGTTGCATTTGTAGAGTGAATATAATAATCGTACTTTCACGAGCTGTTCTGGGATTAAGTTACAAAATGCATATTAAGTTTTCAAATTACCTGACAGATCATTTTTAGTGACAGATCATTTTCTTGTTCATATACCCTTGGTCTGCCTCCAGTAGATTATCTCATCTCTAATTACTATCTGATACTCCCTCTATTGTGTGGTCATGTAACCTGCAACACAAAGTGTCCAAAATAACAATCATTTCTTTTCTCACTTGTTAGCTCTTTGTATCAAGTCTCTACATATGTTATTACTGCTGTCATTCTAAAGTCACTAAAGTTGGAAAATTATGGACTCTACTACCTTCTTACCCCTATGAGAACAGTCAGTATTGAAATGTCAAGGTATTTTGAGGACACAATCCATGTTATATTCCTCATAATTTCCTCAATCATAATATAGACTCAATGCCCAAGAATGCTTATTGAGTGAAAAAAATAAGTGGATGAATATATTAGAATTAAGGGGGATAACTAAATATTTTATAATTAAAGGCAGACTTGTTAGGAGTCATGTTAAGGACACAAAGCAGATGGAGAAATGCAGAAGATTAGCATAAGAGTAATCTTGGGAAGAGAAAGGGAATTTAAAATTCATGAATTTCAAGATGAGTCAATTACTAGGGATAATAAGGACAGAAGGGTAAGTGTGAAACTGGAGGTAGAACCCTCAGGGGACCAGTTGTCCTAATTCATATGCACGCACAGGCATGTGTGTCTTAGTTCCTTTCACTCAGAAGAAGTACACGAAAAAGTTCTGCTGTGAATGACAGTTCTGGTCATTGTGTTCATACCCTTCAGCCGTTTGTGCTCTAACATGGTGCCTCAGGGAAAACAGCCTACCTATAGTGCCTGCTCACTGCTGTTGCCTCATTTTCACACCTTTAGCCAACCTTCAATGTGCTTTATTATTCAATTGGTGGAGGAATGTTATTCCCCATGGTCCAGCTCTTGAAAAATCAAACTGCCATATTCACATGCCATGAGTCACAGGGACTGCTGTCCAAAGACAACATCATTACAGAAGTATGGAGAAAATGAATCAATTTTAAAATAAATGCTATTGTATGTAGAATAATTTGAAATAAGCATTGAATCTTCAAATAACCATTCTATATAGGAAAGAAAAGCTTGCCACTGTCAGATGGCATACATAAGCTACATTGTTCATTACTAAAATTTAAACAACCTATTCTCTATTCACACAATTTTGTCTCTAGTATAAAATTGATCAAACAAGAGTAATTATTACAGTATATATAATATAGTATGTAAGCACATGAGAGTTTGGCAATAAAATATAAAAATGTGAATCTTTTGTTCTTAATTACATTGACTTTACAATAATATATTAAAGAATACTGAGCCTTATATTTTGGCCACAGAACAGTATTTCACATTGGGAACTTTAGGAAGTTTTTTAAAATGTAAACTTCCACAAGTGCCTATTTCAATTTGAGATTTAAAAAAAATGGGGGAGTACTAGGGGTTGGTCCCAAGGCCTTGCACATATAAGACAAGCATGCTACCACTGAGCTACATCCCAACATCTAAAACTGTATTGTGGTCTGAAACTAGTTTTCTGCTGACCAATACAGTTTTAGAAATAATTAAAGATTCCTGAGGGAGGTTATCAGGTGCAGCACAAGTGTAAATTGTGGGAGAAGTAAGTAATAATATGTCTAAAATGTAGCTTTTTTCCTCTTCTTACAGGCTAGACCTGTCCACTCCATTTATATTTTGAAATGTGTCAGACATACATTTCCTTAAGATGTTTGTAGTTTCCACTTTCCATACTTTTCCTGTTTTTTTTTCAGGTATTTTGCAATATGGATGTGAATGGGGGAGGCTGGACTGTAATCCAACACCGTGAAGATGGAAGTCTGGATTTCCAAAGGGGCTGGAAAGAATATAAAATGGTAAGATGGAAGAATTTACAGTGCTTTTTGATGTTTTATCATAAGGTTATCTTCACCCAGGATATATGATAAACCCTGACCTTCTAGATGCCTTTGAGTTATTTAAAAATAACAATTCTTACATTAAAGACATTATTTTCATTAGACACAAAATGCTCATAAATCATGTTCAGTAAATTGTTTCCCTGTGTGTAATAGAAATGAAACTGCATCATTATAATTACTTGGTGATCTGCTAAGCACTGTCTGCATTTGTTCCTAGTGGGAGAAACTAGAACTCCAACCCAGGCTGAGTACGTGAGTAGGACAGGAAGCTGTGTAGTGTCACAAGTCATGGAGAAAGATGGATAGACCTACCGGTGGCCTCTCTCACATTGCTTCAAGTTGTTGTTGACCTCTGAATAGGAGTGGCTCCATAAACCACCATGCCATGTGTCTATCCTGGGCTTCTCTTGGTGCAAGGACTCAGGATTGCCAGGTTTCCCATGTCAAAGTCAGCATTTCCCAAGTTCAGAGTGAACTTTTAGAGCTATTCCTAGGGAAGACGTTTTCATGTATGAAGTGGTTCTTATTATTTTACATTATATTTTCTGTACAATTCTTGGTTTGACTTTCTAACAATTTTTCCCTCCAAAAGTGAAAACTAGAAGGTGATCAGAATGTCCTATTAGCCAAAGTTCTGTCTTGACATCTTAGCAAACAATGCAAAAACTGTGGTTGGTTGATCGCAACCTACCGGTTAAATACATGTGTTAAAGACTACGCCAAGTGTTAAAGGAAATAGATGGAGCTCTCCTGTGCTGTCACTGTACCTATGGCATTTGGATGAGAAATTCAATGAGCATTCTGAATGCAAGTGAGTAGTATAAAGATATACATATTTGAAATCTTGACTTTTTAAAAACTCATAATGTAAGATAGAAAAATAGGCCAAAGCCAACAAAATAGAATTCTACATTGATAACTGTGTGATTTTTATCAAGGCAAAAACCAACCACACAAATAATCAGGGAGAATAGAAGGCAAAGGTGGCAACTTGAATGAACGGAGGAGATGTTTCACCATGAGCTCAATCTGTGTCATCTGCTGTGAACAAGCAAGAATTAATGCACTCAGAGTACATCAGTCATAAGCTGTTAAGTCACAAACATGCACAATTCAGCAGGGCCTGCCACAGCCTGGTTACATCAGGAGTATGCGCACAGTGTGCTTTGTATCCTGGAGGTTTTCAAAAGAATAGGCTAGCCCAGAATTTGCAAGCAGCGTGTTAGAATTAAGGAAAAGAATGCCTAGAGCAAGTGACTACAACGGAGAATAAAACTAGAAACACAGATTCAAATCATTCTGACTTACATTATCACTTAAATTAGTAACAGAGAATGAATGTGAAATGGTCATTATGCAGTTTTCAAAAATGATGATTATTACCTGTGAATATCTGTTTCCTTCACACACTGGTAATCTTATGATATACTGACTTGTTAGGTATGGAATTGATTAATGCTTTTTGAGTATTTACCAAATGAATCCATTCTTAGAGAATTGATTTTTCATTATTGGAACAAGACTGGAATTATTCATTAACCATTGACATTTATTCCTCCTCTTACTTTTAAATAAGAAAAGCTATCATGTTTTATTCAAACTCCAAAAAATGTATCACCTCAATGACAATTATTCATGGTCAGAAAGTAAAATTAGTTCCGAATTTTTTAAACATTTTGGCAAAAAAATGAGTATGAAGATTTTCTAAGTTAAAAGAATCCATTGTATGTTAAAACTTGTTAATATTCACCAAAGCACAGAGCCAAAATGTTATAGCTCTCGTAAAGCCTTTCTTTCACCTAGAAACAAAATAGCATGACTCTGCGAAGGAAGGTGTGTCTATGTGGGTCTTTATGAGCCTCACCTACTGCTCCCTTCATGCATGAAACTTGCCTCAAGCTTCCTCGGCTGAGGGGGAACATGCCCTGGGAAAGTCAAACTTGCATGCATGCAGCTCTTTCTGTCTGGTTTTACTAGTCTTCACTCTTGGGACATTCGATGTAGTCATGACCTTTGATCCCTCCCTTGTGGATTGCTGTCCCTCTGTCCTTTGTGTCCTACTGATCAGTATCTGTGGGCTGCCTCTTTCCTAAGAAATTTTCCAGAGTTTTGTGTTAACGTCATCAACCCAAGAAATTACAGAATATCTTTTTATTTTTAAGCCCCTCCCAAAATGGAGGTGTCACAGGACTTGATTCTCAGCATTGGCTTTGGCCCTGAGGAAGACTTTTGAACTCTTGTTGTCTCTTAAGCCTTCCTTAGGAGGAAATCCAGCAAATCTGGGTTACAGACTTGTAAAGACATTTACTGCTGAGAGGGAAGTCTGTGGTAGTTCTTCTAATGGGGCATTTAGGTACTATGGTGACACCATACTCACCAAAAATCCTTCTGCATGTGGTCAATGAACCAGAGAGTCCCAACAACTTCTCTAAGTGGCAGCTTTATGACAGGCAGTCACTAATTCCCTGGGGACAAACTTGGTTTGTTTTAAAGACAATTATCCCTATAAACAGAGCTTCCTATTGAAACAAACATTTCCTGAGAGCACCTAGGTACTTTCTTGGAGTTCTTGTTGCTTTAAAGAACTTAAAAGCATATTTTAAACATGCCTATATTGAAAAAAATACATAAGAAATTGAAATTCTTTACATCAAAATTTCTTCCCATCTTTCTTGGGCTTAGTGTCTCAGCCATGAAAGGAGACACTTCTAACATGAGCTCTAACTGTGAAGTAAAAAAAAAAAGAAAAAAAGAAAAAAAGAAAGAAAGAAAAGAAAACCAGCCTTGTCTGCTTTTTTAATAATTTGTATGAAAGAAAGATGAAGCCCATAGGATACAGAGACTGTGTCTGGTTTCAATTTTGTTTCTTCTATAAAAAGTCAACACTTCCTGTGAGCATTATCAGACAAAAAAAATAAAGTATCAGAGACAATTATTTTATTAACTTGGAAAAGGACAAGCTGAAATTGAGCATTTCTTCAGGTTTTGGCAAAATTAATGAATATTGATCCTTTCCTCTCCCTGTATTTTCAAAGTGTAATGTGACTCTTGAGGCCAATTTGAAGTCAGCATTGTTTTCTTTTAAATTCCAGTGTTCCCCCTTTATTAAACTACTGGAAGACAAAATTAATCAGCAGCGAGCCTGGCTCATGGCAGCGAAGTTCTTTGTGCACTTAGGATTGCCATAAGTGAATGTACTCGTTTGTTTATGTCATAGAATCCTTGCATTTTATTCACGACAGAAGAATCTCGTCCTTTTACTAGTGTTTGTCTCTGCCGCCTTAACATCAGAACAGAACTCTGTGTATGATTTTCATTTTTCATGTTTTGTATAGGGCATTTAAAATAAAACATTGACCTGTGATAAGCTAGTATACTCAAAAATATCTAAAAATGGTTTTGAGCTAACCACTACTATATTTTATGGACAAATTTGATTTTTTTTTCTGTTAGTCCCATAATCAAAAGTTGCCTTCTAGTATGGAGACCATGGCAAACATGTGGCTTCATGTCTCCTTTATTCAGATAATTTTATCTGATTAATGTATTGTTCTTAATTTGTACATAGTTCTTTAATGTTGTATTTATATGAATTTCCACCTTCACTGAGTGGAACTGTATGAATTTCCTGATGTTTAGGCTCACCTCAGACATTTTGAACATATGCATGGGAAGAGTATTTAATCTCTACTCATAAGTAACACCCCTGTTCTGTCTGATACTCAATTCCAAGTAAAGGAACCATCAGAATTATCAGTTAGTTATTAATGTGGGCATATGAACTTAAATTTTTCTGTCCTAGATCCTAAAGCACATGAAATACATAGGCCGGAAAGATGGGGAGAAATCGGACCAAGTGGGAATAAAAGGAGAGAGATTCTCTCCTGTTAAGATGTGTTGACTCAAAAAGACAACTCGGACTTCAAAGGGGATAAGACATAGTTTATTTGACTTGAGATCCATGGCTTGGGAACACAGATTTAGACTACTCCAAATTCCATGTTCCACCATGGAAGCAATTTCATGAAGTTTTTATAATAACAGAAAAAGGAAATTCATAAATCAAGACATAGTACAAACAGCGGAAACATCAGGGAGGAGGGAGAGTCTGCTGTGGTCTAAGATGTTGTCTTAGCCTTTCTTAGCCCTTGGATTGGTGGAAACTAGTGCTTTGTTAAGTTAATGTATTGTAAGATGGTTTTACCTATTAGTCACAGGACATTAGGTGACACAGAAATGGGCAAGGGGGAATGGCTCTTTGGAGGGCTAAAGATGGCTCAAGATAAAGTGTAATTAGGCTCTGGACCTCCAACATTGCAAACTTTCCACCATCACTAAAGGTCTAATCAGTTAATCAGCCTTGCTGAAGGTTCAGCCTGGGGATTTAGCTTCCTTCTGGGAACTTTCGTTCACAGGAGAGCAGGAAAGACTGAGGAGGGGGTGGCTATTGTCTTTCTCTGCCATTTGTGCCACACTGAAGCCCCATTTGTGCAAACACTTGGCTTCAAGTTTTCATTTCTTAATTTAGATCTTGGGTTAAAAATACCGACATTTGTTCCTCAAGGCGATACTCAGCTTTTAATGACACACTCATGTCTAAAAGCCTGTTCAATAATGCTATTGATATATACATTAATTTTCAGCCAAGACAAGATTCTGTGATACTTAGATGGCACAGCATAGGAGGATACCTGTTCCGTTGAAAGAGCTTGCCATCTTATAGAAGAAAGCAGAAAGCGAAATGCGACTGTGTAATGTGACATAACTTCTCAATAGGTTTTTCTTAAGTGCTTTTTGTGTAGGAACACTCAGATGCCTTGACTAATTTTCATTCTTGTAACACTGTGCATGGAGATATTTTTAACCGTCTCTTCTGCGATGAGGAAACTGAGTCATTTAAGGGAAGTTGAAAGTGCCACTGAAAATGTGTGGTAAAGGAAGGCTTCCACTGTAGCAGAGATAAGGGGAGAGGTTACTTAATCCCTTTGTTCCCCACATCAGATACATGGATGTGCCTGACAAAGTATCCAACGGTTTCCTTATGTGGGAACCCATTTCCATTTCCCCTTTTTGGCAGATCCGTCATCTTCATGATGATGAAACAGTTGTTTCTGCTCCACTGCACTTGGCCATTAGACAGCTCCCTCCCTCCACTATCTCTCCAATACCATATTGCTTCATTGTAGTAAAACAGTTTTACTCACATAGACAGTTTGGGAGGTGAGATGCATGAACTTAAAATTTGGTTCCTAGTGGCAAATTTCAGTGTTTTTCTTTTCAGTTGCTTCCCTCTGAAAGAAAAAAAAGGCAACTGTTCAGCAAGCAATTCTTTCTTTTTTTTTTTTTTTCTGGTACTCCTCCAGACCTGCATGCTGAGAGCGAGCGAGTACAGGCTTTTGTAGGAACGGCTCTCTTGTTTGTCCATTTTTGAGGCTCACCCGGGATCAATGCTCTTTCTCCCAGGGAAGCTGGAGAGTTTTATCCACACAACACTTTCAGCAGCATGGAAATATGTGACCTAAGACTTAACACTTCATCATTCCCAGCCTCTCCACTCACATTTAATATGATGGCTGAACCCTTGTTTCAATGCTGCGTGGCATAGGGACTTGTGGAGTGGCTAGAGGGACAGCTCTGGCTGGTCTGAGCTTAAAAACTGCAAGGGAAATCCCAGTGGTCCTCCTTGTCTTTCAAGCAATTGCTGCAGCTGAAGAGTGCTAACTCAGAGTTTCAGCCCCCTGTAACTTTCTATTCTGTGCACACATTCTAGCAGGAGAACTTTGGACTTCTTAGCATGTAGCACCTGCTCCTGTGAGATGCTGTAAAATCTTTAGCACATCCTAAAAACCGCTGATAATTTCTGCTACTGTGGCGCTTTCACCAAGTGTGGCCTGAGTGTCTTAGGAGGAGGGAAGTGAAATATGAGGGCTGGGATTAAAACCCCAGAACCCACATAAAAATCTATAGGTTGTGGCGAACACTTGTAGTCCCAGCACTGGGAGACTGAAACAGGAGGATACTGGGGTTTAGAGGCCAGCCTTTCCATCCAGTGATGTGAGCGTTGATGCAGTAAGAGATCCTGCCTCCAGAAGTAAGGTGGGAAGTGGGAAGGTAGACACAGTGAAAGAAGACATCGAATGGCAAACTCTGGCTTCCATATGCACTTGTGTGTGTGTGTGTGTGTGTGTGTGTGTGTGTGTGTGTGTGTGTGTGTGTGAAGACTTATACACACACACACACACACACACACACACACACACACGGAGTCACTAGAGTACTAACTTTAATGAATCCTGTATTTCCCTCTGAATTATGCAAATAGTCTTTAGAGGACTACATATTCATTGTCATCCAATCGGATATTGTGCAATTAGTCAAAAAATTAGTTAAATCAGAGAATAACTTTGAAAATGTCCACACACCTATTAACTTTCAATATAAAGCTATGAGTGTGTGTGTGTGTGTATGTGTGTGTGTGTGTGTGTGTGTGTGTGTGCACGAGCACACGCGCGTGCAGCAAACTTTGGGCACTCTAGGCGTTTGCTCTAACCACTGCACTGAAGCACCACACACTGCGATCTGTTGGTATTGGGATAGCAGACCTGACAGAAAGGGATTTGATATCAAACACTGCTGGTTGTTGGGAAGTAGTTCTATTGGCAGAGGCAATGGAACAAATTTAGAGAATTATTGGTAGACACTGAGCATCAGCATATTCTAACAAAGAAAGAGGGAACATTGACTCCTTTCTTAGGTTGATTAATGGAGGAAAAGTTAAGGAAATATCTGTTATACTTTAAAATTGATATAAAGTTGGAATAGAAATAAACATTTTCCATATTGTATTACCTGTGTTGAGACTATCAGTGCTGCTGTAATTATTATAATACTCCTTCACACTTCAAAGCATGGATTAACCCTTCATTAAATGACTCAATTAACTGTGGTCCATTTTTTCATAAAGTATATATTTTTCAACCAAGTATATATCCTGTGATTACAGGACCTGGTCTTTTAGTGTTATTGTGTGGCACAGTTAAGGAGTCTGTCCAGATGCAGATTGTGTGGAATGTTCTGAGATACATAGTCTGAAAGCTGACACTGTTATCTTTACCAGCTCTCGGTTGTATGGCTCAGACTCAATAGAATGATCTCTGAATATTGGTGCAAAGTGCTCTAACATTTGTCCTTCTGAGTTCTTCCTTCCCTTCCTTCTTTCCCTTCAATGTCTGTGAAATTTATTGCATGCCACTTCTTCATTAGTGTTGGAAAATTCACAAATATAGCACAGCTGCTACATCAGGTATTGCCAAGGGAGTGCTTTCTGAGCAACTGTGAAATGCCCTAAATCTATATCAGCAATTCCTCAGGTTCTTTCTTTGTCAATATCTTCAATGATAGCCTTGGGAGAATACTTCTCTCTCTCTCTCTCTCTCTCTCTCTCTCTCTCTCTCTCTCTCTCTCTCTCTCTCTCTCTCAATCTTCCTCCCTCCTTCCCTCCCTTTCCCCCTCTCCTTCCCTCTCCCTCTTCCCCCCCTCTCTCACACACACATACACAAAAGAACAAAAATGAAATTTTGACATTGCTGATATAGGTGACTCCAAAGAAAACCATAAGACCACAGTGAGACTTGGATACAATGAACTCAACTCAGTTACTCACTGGCCCCTATTACTCATCATTCTGCCTCCAAATCCAAATCTTTGCCAATGAAGAATCTAAATGATAACACCCATTGGTTTCTAGACTTGACTATTAAAATTAATTGAGGTCACTAGAAGAATTGAATCATCTGTGAAATTATAGTATAATTGGGCTCCTGAATAATGATAACAACAAATATAATACTAGTAAATCAAGGGAAGTATCCTGATAATAGTCATTGGAAAATGTTCAAATTATGTTTAAAATGTCAACTCAGTTTTAAAAAACTTTGTCTAAAAGAAGTTTGAATAGAGAATTATTTTGTGGTTAAGCCTAACTAGATTGATTTAACCCAAGAATGCCATAATAAACAGGTTTCTATGATAAGAATTAGATGTCAACTCCAGCCAAAGAGTACTAGAATAAGTTGGTAATTGAAACAAAGTATGAAAAGGCCAACAAAGCTACCTTTAAAAGATAATTTGTATTGCTATTTAGAAAACAGATTTGAACAGGACAAAGTTCCCTCTGGAGTAACAAGTGAGTGTCTCTCTTCTTTCTCGCAGGGCTTTGGGAATCCTTCTGGTGAATATTGGCTGGGGAATGAGTTTATTTTTGCCATAACCAGTCAGAGGCAGTACATGCTGAGGATTGAGCTGATGGACTGGGAAGGGAACAAAGCCTACTCACAGTACGACAGATTCCACATAGGAAACGAAAAGCAGAACTACAGGTAAGCTTCGCTCAAGAACTGTAACCAGTGGTCTTTAACCTTACCACCAAGGAGCTGTAATTCAAAAGCAGGAAATAACGTAGATTGTGCCCGACAATGAAAATTCAACTTGTTTGTCTAGGCCTATGATGATGAGATACAGAAAACCCGGCAAGGGTTTCTCACAGGCTCCAATGTTAGCCTTAAAAAAAAAAATAATGAATTCATTTTATATACAGACCCCAGTTTACCCTTTCTACAGCCCCTCTGCCACTCCCCTTCCCTCTCCCCCCTCTTCCCTCCAATCCACTCCTCTATTCTGAAAAGAGCAGGCCTCCCATGGATATCAACAAAACATGGCATATCAAGTTGCAATAAGACTAAGCACTTTGCTTTGTATTAAGGCTGTGCAAGGCAACCCAATATGAGGAGTAGGGTCCAGAAAGCCAGCAGAAGAGTCAGACAGAACCCCTGCTCACAATGTTAGAAGTTCCACAAGAAGATCAAGCTGTACAACTGTAACATATATGCAGAGGGCCTAGGCCAGTGCAGGCTCCCTGGTTGTTGGTTCAGTCTCTATGAGCTCCTATGAGCTCAGGTTAGTTGATTCTGTGGGTTTTCTTGTGATGTCCTTGACTCCTCTGGCTCCTAAAAATCCTTACTCCCTCTTTTCATCAGGATTCCCTGAGTTGAGCCTAATGTTTGGCTGTGGGTCTCTGCATCTGTTTCCAGAGGCTGAGTGAAGCCTCTCCAATGACAATTGGGCTAGGCAATCTATGAGTATAGCAGAATATTGTTATGTATCATTACATTGACTTTTTTTTCCCCTCAAGCTGTGTTTGGTTCTGTCTTAGGTCTCTGGGCCATCCAGCATCTGGGTCCTGGCACTCCAGGCAGTGTGTGTATGGGGTGGGGGACTCCCTCTCATGGCATAGGTCCCATAGATTAAGACTTTGGTGTTAGCTCAGTCCTAGGGGATACTGAATTAAGTGAGGCATATGTGGCTGTACTGTAATTGCTATGAAGGTTTAATGGCTTCATATATCTAAGAATGATACCAGAAACTATGTGACTCAAGGCCTTCTAATAATCTACTCTTCCTAACAAAAGATCTTAAGGTTTTATTTCCTTTACTTTCGTTAAATTTTAATTTTTCAAATTACTTCCAATGTAACTAGAGGGAATTTTTGTATTTCTGAGTGATTTGCATCAAAGGAGACAAGGCATTGTCAGCAGGATTTTTTAAATAACAAACTGCAAAAAAATCTAAATGATAAAGGCCATACATATAATAGAATGCAGAAATAGACTATACTATTGATTTTAATGGTTCTGATTATTTTCTCAATGAGGAGCTCATAGCTTAGAAAAAATAAAAACTATGGCGATTAAGCTATTGTAGATTTATTTCACAAACATTTACTGCGTTATTATCATGTTCTAAGATTATGATTAGGCACTGGCCATTCTCAGTCAATTTCACAGACCTTATAGTCAGACTCTGTGACTAACAGCTTCTAAAAACCTGGTTAACATTCCTCAAAACCAGGAGACTATGGTAGTTGGTGTCATCCCTGACCTAGCCATACAATACTCATCACATAACAAATCCTTAATCGCCTGTGCTTTGATTTCATAACAGGTAAAGAAGAATTGCAATGACTTTTGATTCTCAATATCATCTGTCTTGCAACCATAATAGTAAACATCAAACGGGTGACATATGGCTGCCTGTAACTTGTAGTGCTACCAAACAAAGCCTTGTGGTTTTTCCATCCAGTGTGGCTGGCTGTGTCCTCGGAGATCAAATCTTTCTGATTCTTGTTTGTCTTTTTAAGTCATAACAGTCTTTGGGAACTAAAATCTGACTTTTCTTTCAATGGCAGGATATTACATGTACGATTACATGTAGAGCCTTGGAGATATAATAATCATTTTCTTAACAAATACGGATGATGTCACATAATGGAGGATGAGGAATAGATCTAAGAAGTACAAGTCTCAGAGTGGGAACAAGGGTATACTTTATGGCAGCTCCAGAAACCAAAGAAGAGACATTTATAAAATGTAATGGAGTGTAAGAAGAAATGTTTCTAAGGAGGTCAATATTTTGAGAGTTTTGTAACAAGAAAAACCACTGTAAAACATCAGGGGTACTCTTATGTAAATGTTTTGACCTGAAACTTGAAACTATATGAAACTTGGCTAATGTCAGACAGCTTGACAATAGAACTAGCAAGTAATTAGTCTAGTCTTTTTCTAGGCTTCTGAAGAATTTGCCCTGGTTCCTTTCCAAAATGCCGCTCAGTTTGCTGTAGGCGGTTGTGGTAGAGGGGCTTGTGCATATGTGTGTGTGTGTGTGTGTGTGTGTGTGTGTGTGTGTGTGTGTGTGTGTGTGTATGCACGTGCAGTTGGGTGGTCTTTGATGGATAATAACAGGGCAAGCTTGGGGTAGCTGGCATCCTCAAGGCTCCTGGAGTCAAGTGTTCATTACTCTTGTCTGTGCATGCAGGAGCCCTGGCTTTGTCTTGGAGCTCACCACCACTACCTTTATTAAACACTCCATGAACTTTTGGTATCTATGATTCTCTTGTCCACATGTCTTTCACACATATGATACAGAGCTATGGTAAAATATCAAGTCTTCCTAGCTTTGGAATGGTGTACACTATAGGATTTTCTTTCATGAAAGACGTTTGAAACTTGAGAATCAGAATTGCAAAGCTAGGGCTGTGATTTAATTTAATACTTTTGGTTTTAAAGGAAAGAAAGCAGAGGCTAAAAGGCACACTATTTTTCTCGGGGAGAGAGAGGCATTTTTTACTATTCTCTTTTTCATGGTGGTTTCTCTGATAGTATTGCCATAACAAAGTGGGTGGTACTGACTTTATCTCTTACCATAACTTAACAAAAGGTACATTTGCCATAATTTCCTCTCACAAAATTGAATGTAGGATTCCTGTTTTCATCAAATAGGAAATTATGATGCATTAAAATCAAAAGCCTGATTTGGAGGATGGTTAAACTAAGTATGCCTTAGAAAGTATTACTATTCCTTCTTTGCCAAAAAAGACTATTAGTTTGAATGTAAAGATGTTTCCCATAGGCTCTTGTGTTGGAATAATTGGTCCCAGGTTGGTGGCTACTGGTTAGAGGGTGCTGTAGCTTTAAGGAGGCCTTACTGGATGAAGCAGGTGCCTCAACAATGGGCCTTGAGGCTTTGTAGGTGGCTCCACTTACCGTCTGCTCTCTGCTTCTGGATTGTAGATACTATGTGACCAGCCACCTCAAATGTCTGCTGCCATGCTTTCTCCTTCATGATAGACCATAACACTTCATTTTATATATACAAATGTTTTGTCAACATGTATGTCTGTGTACCACATGCATGCTTGGCATCTGGGGAGGCCAGAAAGGGGAATCAGATCCACAGGAACTGGAGTTACAGTTGGTTCTTAGCACCATGTGCTTGCTGGGATATGAACCCAGCTGGGATTTGAACTGAAAGAGCAGCCAGTGCCAGCCCCTATACTACTTAACTGAGAGGCCAGAATAAACCCTCCTTTCCTTGAGTGGTTTTTATCAGGTGTCTTATCACACCAACGAGAAAAGTAACCTATATAATCGAAGATAAGCAAATTCCTTGTGGCTTCTCTCCCTATTTGTGTTTTGAATTAAATTCACAGGGTTTTTTTCTTTTATTTTTCCTTCTTTTATAGATGCTGTTAAGTGAAATAGTACTTTTACTTCCTCCTTCCCTTTTCTCCCTCCAGCCTCTCCCAGATACTTTTATTCGAACCCCTCCACTCTCAAGTCGATAGCCTTTTACTTTTAATATGCTTGTTACACACACACACACTCACTCACACCCACAAATGTGTATTCATATATATATATATATATATATATATATATATATATATATATATATATATATATATATAACTAGAACCTCTTGAGTCTGTTCTTGTTTTTGTGTGGATAAGATTTCAAAGCCGACTCTGCACTGAATAACCAATAAAGGAGCTCATCCCTAGAAAAAGTTAGTTCTCTTCCCAGCAGTTGCATGTAGTTCTTAGAAATTTTATTCTGAAGATGCTTTTAGCTATAGTCACAGACCTTATTTTAAAAAATGAAAACTCATGCTTATGTTCTTAACATATACTGATTAAAAACAAGTGTTGCAAATGGATAGATTAGCTTAGAGATGTGCACATAATACACATATTTCCCTTTTATCCTCCAAGGAAACTTCAAATGATTTTCTCAGATGAAAATAAAATCCACAGAACCCAAGAGAACATATATCAGAAAAAAATAATAATGTAGAAGTGTCATGATAAACATATCATGTGGAATAACACTCAATCAATATGAAATTATTAAACACCTCCCCGGGGGGGGCGGGTATTATCCATATCCTCATCATCTAACGCCTGGGCTATTGTACAGCCTTCCTGCCTCTAGCCTTGCTACTCTCAAATATTTCTTTCCCACTTTATCTGGAATGATTTTTCAATAGACAACCAGGTTTGGTATTTATCCTCTTTTATAGATTTGAACAATATTTTAATATCTGCAAGTGACGTCTTAATGGTAGTCTTAATGCTTTTTGTCACTGCTAACAAAAATCCAGCTGATACCGCTAACCTTTTTCAACCCAGTGCCTTCCTCATTGTGATGGCATTTGATAAATTTTCTAAAACTTTCGTGTCTTACTGGTGTTATATCCATATCATGCATACACAAATCTAACTTTATTACATGGATATGTTTTCTACAACTCAGATTATGTCTTAACCGAGGATATCTTCCCTGAAGCCTTCCCTAACAAATGCTGCGGTGTGCCAGCCCCATTGTTCCCTTGAGATCTGGGTCACACTTCCTACCTCCTGGGAATGGTGGTGACAGATTGCTTCCAGCTGATGCTCCCTCTTGAAGTATTGCTGTCTTTAAGAGAAGTCATATCACCCAAAGTCAATCTTTCTTTCAGTAGGCAAATTATGACTGGTCAACACAGGAGTGTAAAAATACTCCCGTCCCCATTCAAGGACAAGGTGTACAATCTCCTTGCTGTGCTTTGCTTTTAGGATGACCTCTTTGGCCACAATGTCCTGATCCCTTCACTATGCCATAAAAAGTAGAAGCAGTGCCCTCTAATGCACCCATACTGGTTTTCCAGAGAAACAAGGTACCCTCATTTTCAAGCCTATTTGGATTCTGTGCTTCTATTGACTCGTGAATGGCTCTCTAGCATCTGTACCCTATCACATCACTAATAAATATTAACTAATTCTAGCTAGCATTCTTTTTCTCTATATGCTACTCTTATTTTTGCTCTCTATGTGTGTGGGGAATAATTTCCATGAAATTCAAGTTATATCTGTTCGCAAAATTACCAAGAGTTGATAGATCATGTACGTGCGTGTATACTTATTACGTATCACGCGTTTTGTTTTCACAGAAGAAAACCAGGCCATAGCACTTTGCACAAAGTCACAGGAACTAATATGACTACAAGGAAGGATTTGAAGTTTGCTCTTATAACTGCCCACTATGTATATGGCCGTTTCACAATAAAGGACAATTCATTAGCTAGTCTTTTAAATTAAATAAAATAAAAACACCTAGTCTATGGCAGTATGTTTCTTCTAATCTTTTTTTTTTTTTTTAGCACACATTGCCTCTTCTCTTTTAATCCCAATTTTCTCTCCCATTCCTTTTATCTTTCCTTCCTTCTTTTCTTCTCTTTTATTCTTTCTGTGCTTTGAGATAGTATCTCACTCTGCCAGATAGACTTGCCTTGGAATTTACTTTGTAGCCTTATTTTCAGTGGCCTTAAACTAATGATAATGCTCCTGCCTTGGTCTCCTAAGGACTGGACTACAGGTGGGAACTCACACGCTGGTGTGGGTCTCAACTTTCCAGCCCCATAAATTAAAGTGTTTGTGAAGCTTCTTGAAGCTTACAAATTATTTTTCTAGATTGGTACTTTTAAGAAGATTTATTTTAACAGTTTGAAATTTTGTCTGAATGTGTGTATGTGCACTATGTGAGTGTCTGGTGCCTGCAGGGGTCATAAGAGTGTAACAGACATGCTGGAACTGGAATTACGGATGGTTGTGAACCACCATGTGGATGCTGGGAGCCAAACCCAGCTTATCTGCAAGAGCAACAAGTGTTTTTACCTGCTGAGCCATCACTCCAGCTGGCTCTACTTTTATGTGTACATTTCTATTTTATGGGTTTTGAATTACTTAATAAACAATTGGATTTTTATGTCCCTAATAAATATTTAAGAGTTTCTGTCAGTTTAGGGATTAAAGTGGCCTTTTACTTCTCATAAAAGTTTGCTATCTCAACACAAAGTTAAAAAACAAATATACAATCATCAACACAATAATAAATTCTACTTTCAAAATAACAGATTAATTGTGGAGTTGAAAAGATGCTGTGCTCAGTGGATTGAAAAGAAAACAACTCTGTAATGAGAATCAGAGCTGTGTAGGCTCTAAAGAAATCTGGGTTCATTGTCTGTAAAACCAACATGAATATACTAGTCATGGTTATTCAGGAAAACAGAGCTGTGATGCTTGCTATGGAAATTACATTGAAATAAATGCTTACCATGTGGCTTGGTGAACAAGCCAGGACAATATGTTTTGACCATGTTCAGCTCCTCTCCCCCAACTCTTCTTAGATCCACCTGCCTTTCTTACCCAACCAACTTTGTGTCCTTTTTTTTTTTTTTTAATCCTTGGAGATCAATTTGTGCTGTCCAAATATTCTTGAGTGTATCATGTTCTGCTGAAAAATAGTGTACTCATCAGTGATGACAGTCTTAGAGAAAATTGTCTCTTCCCTATCCATGATGGAATTGGGTTCACCTTTGGCTTGTACAAGTTTTGTACATGGTGTCCCAACCATTGTGAGTTCATGTGAACGACTGTCCTGCTGTGTCCAGAAGATGTTTCCATGTAGTCATCCACCATGTCTGGGTCTTAGCATTCTCTCCACTCCCCTTACACAATGATTCTTGACACTTGATGGGTGGTGGTGGTAGTGGTGGTGATAGTGATATATATATATATATATATATATATATATATATATATATATATATATATTCCTTTAGAGCTGAGAACTCTACAGTCTGTTTTTCTATGCACCTTGGTCAGTGTGGGTCACTGTGTCAATCACCATCTATTACAAATGATGGTTGAGAGATTCACTGATTTATGGATATAAAGATAAGCAATTAGGGGTCCATTTAGTATGGTATCCATTTATCTTCATAATGGTAGGCTTTCTCCTAGTGTCTACGACCTGTATAGATATAGACTAAGCCTGATAATAGTGCCACGGATGGATTTCATCTTGTGAGAGGAGGGACTTAAATCCAATCAGATAGTGATTGGTTACTTCCATTATGTTCACGTAACTGTTACAACAGTGGGGATATCTTGCCAGGCCAGTCTGGATATGATTAATTATTACTTTTCTCCTCCAGTAACTTGTGTAGTTACTTCCAGTACTATGAAAGCTAACTAGTAAGGGTGAAGTTTCCAGATTTCTACCAGTGGCATTTTGACATGTTCTGTGGCTCGAACATGTGGACAAACACTTTATTTGTACTTATAAAACAAAAAGAAGTGTGGGAAAGAGGGTCCCCAAATAAGCAATCCAACAGTAGTATAATTTAGTTGTATCTTAGGCAAATTACTGATCATATTTATAACTAAATTATCTTATCTTTTTGTAAGAAAATACGCTCATCAGAAATATTATATGATCTTACATTGTATCTGGTAAATGTAAATTTAGTCACATAAATGTGAAAGGTATTTAGGTTTTTAAATTCAATTTATTTTGATGAGGGGATGGAATAATGGCTCAGTGGTTAAGAGCACTAGATGCTCTTCTAAAGAACCCAGGTTTGATTCCTGGAATCCATACTGCAGTTCACAACCAATCTAAAGCTCCATTTCCAGGTGATCTGATGAGCTCTTCTGGCTTCTGTGGGCAAAAGGCACATACTTGGTGCACAGAAATACATGCAGACAAACATGCATACACATAAAAGTAAATATAATATAATATAATTTTTAAAAATTATAGTAATATAGTCTGTCTTGACATTTACCCGGTGGCTGGAAGTTTCTCCACTCCTGCCTGGCCCCGTGGTTCTGTAGCTGCTTATAAAATGATTCAGATGCTTATATTAATTACAAACTGTATAGCCTAACGGCTCAGCTTCTTGCTAGCTCGCTCTTTCATCTTAAATTAACCCATTCCTATTAGTCTATATGTTGCCATGTGGCCATGGTGTTACCGGTCTGCTGGCATCTTGTTGCTCCTTGGGCAGTGGCTGGCATCTCTCCTACTCTCCTTTCTTCTTCTCTTTCTTCAGTTTGAATGTACCGCCTAATCTTATTCTGCCTCGCCATTAGCCAAACAGCTTTCTTTATCAACCAAGCAGAGCAACGCATATTCACAATGTACAGAAAGACATCCCACAGCATCACCCCAATATCTTAAAAGCCTCCTTTGCTGCTTACTTTTCTTAATTTATTATAATTCAGAATCTAAACCAGATCCACTTATTGCCTTGGTCATAACTCTAAATATCTTATACCTAGGACATACTACCATGTACTAAAAGCTGGCCAAAAATGAATTTAAATTAATAAAAATTAATATTTATAGAAAACTGATATTAAAGAAATCAGGATTTTTTTTCAGGGCATTTCTTTTCTTGATTGTTTTTTCTCGATTAGATTTAACTTTATCTTTTAGACCAATGATTTGTACATTTCACATTCTCTAACACTCAAACCCGTTAAAGGTCCATTTGGGCTAGGTTAAAAGATTTGTGAAAAATCAGAGTTTATAAAATTTATTAAACTAATAATTTTTGAAATGGTTTTAGCTTTGATCCTTCTCTTGCTAATGTCTTGAATGATTGTAATACATCATTGAAAACTACTATTTTATGTTATTATAAGTAAAAAGTGTGATTTATTATTTTAAAACAAATTTAACGTTACTATTTTCAAGAAAGAAAGAAGAACTGAATAAAGGCTTTCTAACTTTAATGTTAAAAAACATAATTTTAAACCATATATTTTACCAATTATTTTTACAGTTTTTCTTTTCACCATTTCTTGGAGAACTTTAAAAAATCTGAACTTCATTTTTCCAAACCATATGGTTGTGGTTTGGACATAATTAGTAAATATTATAGTATTACAGATAGTAAAATAAGTCCCTCTGCACATAGTAGAAAACTAGAATTATTTAAATCTGAAGATAGTATGTATCACTTTATAATGCTCCTCTAATTATGATATGGTTGTGCCATTTATAATTCATATTGGTGGATATTAACTTTTGTTTTCTTCACGTTTGTGGGGTTTGAATGGTACTCAGGTCAGAACTGACTGACTGATGTCTATCATAAGCTTTTTTCTGGAAAGATTCTACATAATAGATAAATAAAATATTGAGAAAATTGTGGAAAAAGACTTGAAATGTTCTGGCCACTAAACACATCTGTTTTGCACAAGTTTTATTTTTGATTGGGATCTTTTTTGGGGAAGTGGTTTGATGTAATGTATTAAATATTGCACTGGGAACTCAGACACATGAACTCTAGACTTGGATCTGCAGTTGCTTTTCTGAATGACCTCGGACATGTTGCTTCACGTTTCCAAATCTCAGATCCTCGGGAGTAAAATGAGGAGGCAAAGCTGAGGTTCATTCCAAATCTACAAAACAAATTCATACGAACTGCAAAGAAGTCTCTTGAGCTTCCCATGTAAATCTGAGCCCTGCATTTTTGGAGGTATTGGAAAACTTGCTTTCCTTTTTTTTTTAGTGAAATGTTTCTCATTTCTCTGATCCTTGGGGCTACATGGCCCTATAGTCCTGGCTGGAACCAGTAGCAGATGTTTTGAAATACTAAGAAAGTTATTTTTGCAGAACTCCACTGCTCTCTTAAATATCCAGCAGAGGTTTCCAAATTGAACTTTCAAGAAGTTTTATTTGAATTTCCAAAGCACCTCTGTCCCCCTTTGCCTCTCTTTTAAAACAGGGTCTCACTGTGTATACCAGATTGTCCTTGGACTCATGAACCTCCTTAACTCAGCCTCTTAGATATTGTGATTATAGGAATGTGGCACCCATACCTGACTACAGATAGATTTTCCAATTTAGTAGAAGTCATAATTCTACTCAACCTGTTGCTTTTGCTGTGATTATGTCCCCAAGCCCAGAGATGATTGTTTTAATGACTGGAATTGGAATTTGTATTATATACTTCTTGTCTGAGATGAAACACTTCTGAGGTGCAACTACTTTGGAGGGCGGGAGAAGAGATGGGTAATAAAAAGCCACATAAGCAACATAATGCCACAAACACCAACCAAAATAACAAGGCATGAGTAAGTGGCCATGGACTATTTGGGAAAGTTGGGAAGGCTCACCTGGAGTAGCCTGATTAACATAAAATGGGAAAATAGGAATTATCTGGACAATAATGCAGAGTAGATAATAGAAATAATAGCAGATATGAAAGTTTAGAAGTTAGGTGTGAGGTGGTGGAATGGGGTCTCACTCAGTGGTGAACACACAGCACTTGTTCTCAGCATCTTGTGCAGCTATGCATTTCTGCATAAGCTGTTTGCTGCAAAGAGAAGGTTTGCTGCTCAAGACTGAAATTGGCACTAGTTTATAGATATAAACACAAATATTTAGTAGGGATTTTGGTAACACAGCAGTTTAGCAAAACACAAGCATTAAGCCCAAGCCTGTGCCTGTGACTTCCTTTGTCACTGGCCTTTGACTAGGTCCATAATACTAGGCATGAATTACTTTCAACAGAGCAAGCCTTAGATCCAATCAGAAATCAGTTATTTAAAAAAAAAGTGTAGCTGGGGTTATCTCCTGGTCCTGCCTGGCCCATGGTCAGAACAAGTCTCTCTCACCCGCCAATACCACAGCTGCTTGGACCAAAATAAACACACAGATGCTTATATTACTTATAAGTATGGCCATGGCAGGCTTTTTGCTATCTAGTTCTTATATCTTAAATTAACCCACTTCTATATTAACCCATGTGGCTTGTGGCTTACCGGTACTTTACATCATGCTCCTCATTGCCACGGCTAGCAGCGACTCCTGACTCAGCCTTCTACTTCCCAGAATTCTCCTCTCTCCTCATCTCACCTACACTATACTTCCTGCCTGGCTACTGGCCAAACAGCATTTTATTTATCAATCAATCAGAGCAACACATTCATAGCATCCCCAGCAAAAATGAATTGTAGACTTTCTTCCCCAGAATAAGGAAGAAACTAAAATTTCACTTGCATCTATTTGTGATTTAGCTCCATGCTCAAGTCCCTGGTTAAGAACCTGATTGAGATTGTAGTTGGGTACTAAAGATAAGAGATCAGTTCTGCTGAGATTGATGATAGATGAGGCATGTTGGAAGAAGTTGTGGAATATTGGGGAAAGACTTCCTTGAGGAAATCCCAGGTGCTTTATGGAAATGTGAATGTGTGTGTGTGTGTGTGTGTGTGTGTGTGTGTGTGTGTGTGTGCAGCAAGCATGAAAGATGGTGGAAGAGGAGGAGGGAGCTTGGGATTCCAGTAAGAATTTCAGTAAGTATGTGGACAAAAAACAGAGGTAGGAAAGAGCATGCCTCATTGTAAGAACAGCCGCCATCTCCAAAGTGGGGGTTCACTGTACTACAGATAACAGAAGACCGTAATCCATGCTGAAGAGTGGGGAATTATA